>NC_135783.1:152731446-153031446 GCF_051106095.1 Pogona vitticeps
CACATATACATCACTGGAATCTGGTTAAAATTGTAAATAAATGACTAGAGTTTTGCAGGTTGTCAGAAGACCAAGCAGTCGTAAAATCAAATCCACCAACAGGGTGAGCTCCCATCACTTGTCCCAGCTCCTGCCGGCCTAGCAGTTCGAAAGCATGTAAATGCGAATAGATAAATAGATACCACCACAGTGGGAAGGTAAAGGCGTTCCGTGTCTAGTCGTGCTGGTCACGTGACCATGGAAACTGTCTTCGGACAAAAATGCTTGTTCTATGGCTTGGAAAGGGAGATGAGCACTGTGCCCTAGAGTCGGACATGACTGGACTAAATGTCAAGGGCAACCTTTACCTTTACCTTTTAGACTGATCTGCCAGGTTACGTATCCAAGGGGACAATGCTTTTAAATGTCAGATACATTTTTATTTATTAACAAATTACTGGTAATTGCTTAAAGAAACAGCATTTTTAAGTATTTTCAAATATGGAATAATTCAAGATAAATTGGTGACACATTAAAAAGACTTAAATATGTTCAATATTTAATTACTGGAAGAAAATCCTTATTGGACTGTAGTGATATTGTTGGTGTAAAGTTATGCTGTGGAGCTAGATGATGTCATCATCCAGCACTGTTAATGTTTAGTTTAATTGTCACTTATAATGTTTAGTTTAATTGTCACTGGGATCAGGATTGCAGTGATTTTTACCTATTAAAGCCCCCTGAGGCCCCCAAAGGTATCTCTGGGGCGGGGTGGGGGGGAAGCCCTAGGGATCCTTGGAACCTGAAAGTTTCAATTCATTTCAATTCATTTAACTTAAATGTTATTGGTGCTGGATAATGACATCATCTGACTCCACTGTGCAACTTTACACCAACAGTAATTATTGCTCTTTGAAGGAAACTTTCATCATACAGTGGACCCTCGACTTACAGACGGCTCGACTTACAGACTTTTCGAGTTACAGACTTCCCTGGCTGCAAAATTTAGATTCGACTAGCAGCCAGAGAATCGACCTACAGACCAGAAAAAAACCAAAATGGAACAAAAATAGAATAAAAACCACTGGTTATGGGATTAATCGGTTTTCAATGCATTGTATGTCAATGGAGATTCGACCTACAGACTTTTTGACTTGCAGCCAACGTTCCAATACGGATTAATTCCTTAAGTAGAGGGTCCACTGTAGTGGGATGGGGTTTTTACCCTGGAAGATAAATTACATTATGGCTTTGTATCCAAATGAAGACAAAGTCATCCTTAAATTTGGTGAAGAAGCTAGTAAGACTGTGATAACTGTTTCCAGGCTATTGTTTCATAACACTTCACTTGTTTGTTTGCCTGTTATTCCATTAAAATGAACTTATATTAATCAGTGACTTTTAAAAAAACTCCCAAAGTGTATTAGACAAGATCAGCTAAAACAAAAAAAATTTACCTTTAAGCTGACAATCTAAAAGATGCAATACAAAAGGAAAAGAGGACAGGAAGAGAAGGGGTATACAAACAAAATTAGAGACTTACTCTTAAAAGCACTGCTGGTGGAGCAGATTTACTTTGCATTTTTCTCTCTGCTACAGTGTTGGAATGGTAGCTAGCTACTAAATGCTTTGTCAGCCTCACTAGTTACTTGGGGCAAATTTTAGTTTGCCTTCAGAGTGCAAGTCAGTCATGCCAATTAGTTGCTAAAGTTTCCCATTTTGGTGTAATTAAGGTCACACACCGCGTACCCACCCCTTGTTACCGGAACTACAGTGTTTCCCGAAAAAAACCAGGGTCTTATATTAATTTTTGCTCCAAATACAGTGGTACCTCGACTTACAAACTTAATCTGTATTGGAATGGTGTTTGTAAGTCAAACTGTTCGTAAGTCGAAGCACCATTTCCCATTGAAATGCATGGGAACGGAATTAATCCGTTCCAGCATTTCAAAAAAATACCAAAATTAAAAATAAACAGAGCAAGTCCCACATTGGGACTGCAAAAAAATCCAAAAAACAAAACAACACAGCACAGAAACATAAACCCCCCAGTCCAAATCCACCCTACAAAAACCACCCAGAACAGTTTTTTAAAAAGGAAAAAGCAGCACCTTATCCTCCCGCTCCTTCATGCATGGACATGAGCACACGGCTACGTAAGAGCGCGCACGCCCCTTCATGCATGCGCACGAGCGCGGGGCTGCCCCGCCTTTCCAAACGGTCCGCAGGGTTAAAAAGGTTGGAGACCACAGCACTATAGCACTCTGATTTGTGACATTTTATGGTTCTTTGTAGTCATAGCATAAATGGCTTTTGATAAAGTAGTTTCTTCCCAGAATTTTAGTGTTGACTCCTATTTGATGCATGAGCTGCACCCAATCATTAGAAGTGATTGGGTGCAGCCATCATAGGTTTGTTGATACTTTGCTATGTTTGAGAATTATTTCTAATGCTAATAACATTAGCTACTCAATATTTCTTAGATTTGCTTAGATTTCTAATATATTAGGTACAGTAGGACCCATATCTGCGGGATCAGTTTCCATGGTTTTACTTATTCACAGCTTGAAAATATTAAAAATATTAAAAGAAAAAATTTAGAAATTTTTTGTTTAAGAACATACACCGGCAGCTTGGTCTCTGGCGCCCTCTAGTGGCCAGTTCTGTATTGACACAGTGAGAATACTTTTTTCTGGATTTTTTTATTTTATCATGTTATGTACATAGCATTTACTATTATCCATGGTTTTCAGCACCTGTAGGAAGTCTTGGGACCAATCCCCCACGGATATGGGAATCCTACTGTAATTATATATGTTAGGTAGTTACTCTTTGTTTAGCGTTCTTCCACTTGGGTTGCCTGCAGTTTAGAGTTAAAATGATGGTTGTTAGTTATTCTTGCCTAATAGTGTAAGCAGTGTTGAAGTCAGGGAAATAGAGGAGTGCTGTGCTCCTGTAGAAGGAGCAGGGATTTACTTTGGGGGTGCCCCTTGATACTGCTTTGTCGCTAGGCATCAGTGCTTCAGAGTGCTTTTTCACAGTTACTGGTGCATCAGCGGTGGTCATGCCTGAGAACTATCCTGGCTGGCTTCTTTTTCACATAACTTAATATTAAATGCTGATTCCGATGTTAGAATCCAAAATAATGTAGGGCTTGGCTGTTCAAAGGATTGCCCTCCCTTATGTCATCATGCCCACAAGTCAGGATCTACTCAGTGTGCCCAGACATCTGTAACAAAGCCTTCTCAATGATGATACCCCAGCTGTAGTGTATTCTCTCTATCAGTAGTCAGGTTGATGTCACCATTGATTGACTTTGGTATCTGGCCTTTTAATAAGTGAGACTTTAAAAGGAGTATATGTAGAATCTTTTATGCTGTGTGACTATTGGATATTTTACCAGTAGTATAATGTTCTATTATATATTGACTATTGTATGTACAAAGATAGGATGTAAGTTTCAAAAATAAAATATGTGGAAATAATAATTGTAGAGTTACCGTATGTAGGGCTAAATCTTCAGAGGCTTATCCTTGTTTCTAAAATTAATCATGGTGTTTTCCCCCTTAATTGTATTGTCAAGAAGCAAATTATGCATAGCTAGTATTCTAAATGTGTCTTGGCAATTTTGTCAAATGCTCAGTGGGAAAGTAAGTGTTGCCATACTGGTAGAATCATATAGCAGAGCAGGGAAATTTGAAATGTTATTTTATACCATTTACACTTGTCTGGTGGAATAAAATGAATGTAAGCTAATTAGTCTGTAAGCAGTTTCCAGTTTTGAAGGTTTCGTCTTTGTGACACTTTAGTTTTCCAAGCATGACATGGATATTTCTGCAGGAGAAGGCACAGACAGTTCCTGGGGGAGGCATGAACATAAATGGAAGAAAGAGAACAGAGTGGAGATCAAGCCAATATAGAACAGTGAGAAACGAAGAGGAAGTGGAATAGAGAAACTATATTGCACCATAAATCAACAGCTTGTTTCGTGTTGCTTTGTGGTTGTGGGGAAAATTTGCTAAAGAGATGGCATGAGCTACCACTGATTGCTGTTGCTAATTCTGACCAATAGTGATTTGTATTTTGCAGCAACAGCAGCAACCACAAAAGATCTTGATTCTCTTTGTATTCTTTAAATCAGTACAGAAGATCTGATTTACCATGTATATTTGATTTGCAGGGGTTTTTTTTAGAGTATATCATATTAATTATACATTTTAAACCAAACCAAGCACCTTTTAAACCTACCCACCAACACCTTTTAAAACAAAAGAGAGGTCACTTAGCTTTAGAGTCCAACAGCCAGACAGACCTTTGCAAAACGTTTTCTGATTTTAAAACCAAAAGACTGAAATGCATTTTAGAGGCCAACAGCCCGACAGACCTTTGCAAACAGTTTTCTGATTTTAAAACCAACAGCCAGCAAAGAAACATAAGCCCCCCCACCTAACCGCCTAGCCCAACCCCAAACTGCAAAACCCCTGTACAGTAAATACAGTGTACTCACCCAGAACAGGCAGTCTCTCTGTTTTACAAAAAAGAAAGTAAAAAAAAATCAAAAATTTAAAGAAAGCCAAAAAGTAAAATATAATCCGTACAGTACAGTACCAGGCAGAACAGTACCAGGCAGTAGGCAGTCTGAAGTCTCTCTCCGTATCCACACACTCTAACTGCTGGGGTGAGCGAGGTAGCAGACAGGCAGCCTCTTCGCTGACCAACGGTTAACTGAAAGTTCAAATTTCCTGCCTTCCCCATGTTTTTTTCCGTTCGTAAGTCAAAGCTCCATTCGCAAGTCAAAGCAAAATTTTGCGAATGGAGCTGTTCGTAACTCAAAATGTTCGTAGGTTGGGACATTCGTAAGTCAAGGCGCCACTGTATGCTGGGTTCATTATGTGATTAATTGTATTTTTTCAGTTTTAATATTAAACAAATAGTAATGAAAAGTATACTTCTAAGGAGTGTTAAAATTGTATGAAAAAATGCAGTAGTAGAAGGTTGGTATCCCTGCTGAGTTAGAAAGGCACCCAATTGAACTCCTTGAGTTAAATTCAATGTTAATCCCAACTACAATACACTCAATTGAAATCTCATTACTCATCAGTTGTTAACTTGTGACTAGCAAGTTCAGTTCATTTCGGTGGTTCTAGTCTAGTTGGGGCTAACATTGGATTGACCTCTTTGTCAGCATTTCTTTTAAAATTTTGTATTTTGCTTCTCTGTGTGTAATTCAAGATGGTTAACAACTAAGGTAGTAAAGTACAGTGGAAAGAAGGGGACGAGGAAGTGTAACAAAAAAATAGCAAGCCAACACAAAACTATTAAGATTAGTAGCTCCCACCTCCCAACATGAACAAACCCCATAGAGACAGAAGGATAAACATCAGTTTTGGGAAAGCCAAGCAGTAGAGTCCATCTCTATGACCCCGAAGCTTTCCTAAACAGGAAGATATTAATGCTATGGCCGAAGACCAAGATGGAAAAGTAAATCAAGCCCCCCAGGCTTCCAAAGTCTGGATACAATGGGGGTGAAGGGAAGCTATCTCATTCCTTTCAAATATCTTTGCAAACAAACAAACAAGCAAACATCTGAATGTTATTTTAACATTGAGGTCGGTGCTTATGACAGAAGGCAATTATCTTTTCAGGTATCCTGGTATAATCAAGGTGCCAGTGCATTCTTTTCAGCGATGGGTGACATTCTCTGGATACCTGCCTCTGGTCAATAAGCTTATTGGCCACTTTGGCATAACAAGATGTACCTTCAGACACTTCTCAAAAAGAGCCCACATCACCTTCCACTAACAATGGGTGTCAGGGTGCCCAGCCTAAGCTGAACCAGGTTGGCCTGTCGCCTGAATGCTTAGATCTCAAATCTGAACTTCCAAAGGGAGTGCTGCCTTCGTGTTTATAAAGGGATTGCTACTATATCCCCAAAGGAAATGCTATCCATCTAGCACAGGCTGAACTCCAGTTTCCAGGTTGGCTCCTCTGCTGAACATCAACATCTTTTCCTGGACTGATTTTCAGTTTGAAAAGGAAAAAAAAAGGGTTACTCTTTGGGAAATTGTGCTGTTGCTGTTCATGGTTCCCTGTGATGTGCCTTACTTCACTAGTAGTTTATTAGTCGTTTCCGGTGTATAGATTTGGCATTTAAAAGGAGGGTATAAATTTAATACAGTGGTGCCTCGCACAACGATGTTAATTGGTTCCAAAAAATTCATCGTTGTGTGAATCATCGTTCTGCGAAACACCATTTCCCATAGGAATGCATTGAAAACCGGTTAATCCATTCCAATTGGAACGGATTGCCGTCCTTAAGCGAAAATCCCCATAGGAAACATCGTTGTGTGAAACAATGTTTCCTCCATTCAAATGCATTGCAGCCTTTCCAATGCATTTTAATGGTTTAGCGAAGTCAATTTTTGCAAATTTAAGTGTGTCATAAAAGGGTCAAAAATGGTTTTAAATGCTTGGAATAGCTTCTGCACCTTCTAAAACGGGTGCAAACTTAATTTGGCTTTGATCTCACTTTTCGTTAATTTTTGCTGAATTTTTCCCCCCACCAACTTTTGACAGCTGTCAAAATCTGACAGCTCCATTGTTTCCTATGGGGCACAAAAATATTCACCATAAATTAACGAAGACTCAGATCAAAGCCAAATCAGGTGTGCACCCGTATTAGAAGGTGCTTCAATGATCCCAAGCATTTAAAACTGTTAACAGCCACCTTTCCTGCTCTTTTTTGCAAACATCGTTCAGTGAAACAGGGGACCCAAAACGCAATCGTTGTGTGAAGCATGGTCCCAAAATCGTTGTGCGAAAATTCCCCATAGGAAACATTGTTGTGTGAGGCGGCAAATTTTTCAGAAAAAGCCATCGTTGTGTGAATTCATCGTTGTGTGAGGCATTCGTTGTGCGAGGCACCACTGTACATTGTTCCTAAATATTTCAAGATTAGAGAAGGCAATCCCTGGTTGCTTTCCCCTTATTTGTACTAATAAAATGCATTAAAAGTTCCCTACCATAAATGCAGGCCATGTTTGCTTGTTTGATTAGTTCTTGTTTGCACCATTTCTGTTCTACCTTTCTTCTGATACATGGCTCTCTAACTTTCATATATGCATTTGGCATAACAACCCTGTGAGGTAGGTCAGTGTAAGAGACCATGACTGGACCGTGGTCACTCAAGTAAGTTTTATGGCCTAGTTATTTGTAGCTGGCAGTTCTAAAAATGTCCATTCTCTGTAAGGTCTTTGTCTATCTAAACCACTTCTGCTAAAGGTACAAATGCCCTTGGCTAATAACAGATGCTGTTTTTTTCTCCAAAATTCTCCTGCCTTCTGGAGTTAGAATGAAGTTCATTTCAATCTCTTCCCCATCACCACTCATATGCCCTGAACAGATCACCACAAAATATAGTTCATTATTTTCCAGGGTGAATTCCATGCAGTGTTCTCTGCTGTAATAAGATTCTGTATTAGATACAGTAATTCCTTTAGGAGTTCTGGGATGCTGCCAGAAATTTTGAACTTTGTAGTGGCTTTCATATCTTATTTAAAATATACTCAGTCCTCTACTGTGACGCATTCTTGATAAAATTGCCATCAGAAAGAGCATTTAGTATATGTGCCTGTTATGATAACTTTGGTAGCGTTGAATTTTCATAGAATCACACAAAACTGTAGCACTGTAAGTATTGTTGAACTGAAAACGATGCCAGAAGCAATATGAAAATATTTGATAAAAGTGTGTATTTGGCTTCAAATCTGGCAAGCTCATGAGGTCATGTGCTGCTAATCTGTGTGACATTCAGTTTCTATTTTTGCCGTCCAAGAGCTAGGTGCATTGTATCAAGCCTGTGTGCTCAGTATCTGGAAGTAACTTTTTATAATGGCAGTCATAGCTGATGATGAGCAGATAGGTTATGGCTTCTTTCATAGTGGCATTTATAAACTCTGCCGTAGGCGTACTCTTCATAGGATTATGTAGGTGTAAGTGGAATTTACTTGCTATTGTGGAAGTTACATGTCTGACTTCCCTGTGAAAATGGCATCTTGCAGCTAGTTTTCCCCACTGTTCTCCTCCAGTGAAACTCACTGTGTGATGTGACCTCATCTCTCTGTGTGTCTCCCCACCCAACGGTGGTACCGATGATATGAAGACAGGAGGGGAAACTTGAAGTATGCAAGCATCATATCCTGCAGAAAGATATATTAAAATGCACAAGGAAAGAGGGAACAAACCAGTCACAGTGGAGAAGTTCTGGTTGCTTTCCTCGCAGTTAATCCTTTCCCCAGTTACTATGCTATACATAGACTTATGTATAAAGTGGATTTAATGGAGCTTGCACATACGCGTCTCGGTACAGTTTTGTAGCTACACTGCATGCATAGCTGTGCCAGAGCTGATGGGTCTTCATTCTGGTGCAAGAGCAGAACTTGCTCTGAGTACGGCTTCAATTGTGCTGTCTACACAAGGTCTTCTACACTATTCTTTAACAGATAACTGTCCTCTTGTATTACTGTGCTGGCATGTTGTGTATTTCCAAGTGAGATTGTCATGGTGCATAAACCCAACTAATTATAATAATGAGATTATGAAGTACTGTAGTGGGTTTCATTTAGATTAGGCTGGGCAGCTCATATCTGTAATCTTGCATGTGAGTTTGATATGCTTCTGGCTCTGCTTGACCAGTCACAGTGGTTTATTGAGTATGTAAATCCTTTAGTGTTAACCCGCCATAATTTGTTGAAGAAAGGAACATGGCCAAAATTGTGTGCCAGCTATGAAGACTCGATGGTTTGTTTTGAGGATTATGTCACTATCAAGTCACTTGAAAACCTTCTTTCTGCTATGGCCTCTTACACTAATTATTTTGTTATCAGAACCCTTCCTCTATTAACCTGTTTCTAAAATTGCTTAAAGAGTAGCTATGGTGATCTGCTGAATCAAGAACTACAAAGCAGAGTCTAATTACCACCATCATTATCTTAGAACTGCAGAGCTGGAAGGGACCCTATGGATCATCGAGTCCAACCCCTTATCAAAGAGGCACAGTGGGGGAATTGAACTCCCAACCTCTGGCTCTGCGTCCGGATGCCTAAACCGCTGTGCTATCCAGTTATGGTACCTTAAAGACTCAAAAGTATTCAGCTCTCGTACTCAGAGGCACAACTTGCCATAATTTTAAATGTTTGTCTACCTCTCTCAGCCATTTTCTTTGCACTTTTCTTTGGCTAGTGGGCTTTGGAAGTTCAGTTAACCATAGAATGATAGAATAATTGAGTTGGAAGGGACCTATAAGGCCATTGAGTCTAACCTCCTCCTCAATGCAGGAATCTAAATCAAAGCAGATCTGACAGATGGTTGTCCAATTTTCTCTTGAATGCCTCCAGCATTGGAGCGCTCACCAACTCCCAAGGTAATTAGCACCATTGTTGTGCTGTTCTAACAGTTCAGAAGTTTTTCCTGATGTTCAGCCTAAATCAGGTTTCCTATTGCTTGAGCCCATTATTACATGTCTTGCACTCCGGGATGACTGAGAACAGATCCTCCCTTCCTCTGTACGGCAGGTTTTTAAATATTTGAAAAGTGCTATCATACATCTCCTCTGTCTTCTTTTCTGAAGGCTAAACATGGCCACTTTTTCCAGGGGCTTGGTTTCCAATCCCCCGATGATCCTTGTTGCCCTCCTCTGAACTTGTTCCAGTTTGTTGGCATCCGTTAACGTGCAGTGTCCAGAATTGTACACAATACTCAAGATGAGGCTTAATGAGTGCAGAATAGAGGACAACTTGTACCTCACGGAATTTGGAGACTATACTTCTGTTAATTCATCCTAAAATAGCATTCGCCTTTTTTGCAGCCACATTGCACTGTTGGCTCATATCCAGCTGTTGATCTACAACAATTCCAAGATCCTTCTCACTTGTAGTATTACTGAGCCAAGTATCTCCATCTCATGACTGCATTTCATCACCAAATCACCACCACCAAGTAGATCCTGCAGATCTGAAATCTGTCCGCTCCTGTAGCTATTTGCATAAAGTACAAGAAGCACTATCCTGTACTAGCCTTTCGCTCAGTTAGCTGTTCTCCCTCTGTCTGGAAAAAAGGGCTACTTGAGCACTAATGCATGAAGCAGAATTACATCCCATCCATATAACATGGGATAAATTATTGATCAATATTTGATATTGACGACGACAGTAACACCAGATCCTTCTTTGTTACCTGTCCAGTTGGTGAGGTGCAGGAAGTGGCTTAGTGAACTGCAACAAAACTGTCACTGTTTTACTTCAGACTCTTCATAGTGAAATAACGGTTCTGTCTCTTTCAGCAGTGAAATTGCATATGATTTGATTTATTTGTATTTTATTTACACATGTAGATGTTTGGCTGTTATACTATACTATCTGGTACAATTCAAGTAATTACCCTCTGCTTAGTGATTTGGGGTGACTGTCAGAGGCTGTAATATAACAGGAAACAGTGAGTTAAAAGCTAACGTGGTGACCTCATCTCTATTCATTAAACTCTAGAGTATATGCTGCACTGGAGAGGGACTTGAAAATTGTATCAGTCCATTTAATACCACAAGTTAATCTGTGTTCATTTGGATACCTAAAGCTATCTGATAGCACTGTAATGGCTTCAGTTATAACTGGGAAAGAATTTGCAGAGGAATTTAGTCCTGTTCACATGGTTTTCTCCCTGCTTGCAGGCATTTCTCTTTTTGTTAAAACAGAATCCTGTGATTCAGTCCTCATTTTTTGGTGGTCTGTGAAATTCTTCCCTGTGTAAAAATTGGCATGGCATCTAGGTAATTCACAAACTAAGAAGTTGCATATAAGACTGAGATGTTTCTATCATTAGCTTTATGTAAGCAGTTTCCCTTCCCTGTTTAGATGAGAGTACAACGGCTGGCTCTTTAACGTTAGAGCTGTGCTCGTCTACAATAGGTGTCACTGTGCTGTCGGTCCAATCACTGTTTGTGACTTCAGCTATTGGCTCAGAACACTGCTTGTCTGACTCCCGTCTGCAGGGCTCGAACACCTCCTGCGCTCACCATCCATTCAACACACAACTTGAGCCAGCTGACAAACAGGCAGCACGTCTTGCTGTCCTACTTGCTTTGCCACAGCCTGGCAGTTTCAGGTGATTTCGGTCTGCAGCCATTTAGGGAAAGCTCTCACAAGCAAATGAAACAGGGAATCATGATGGGGAGACGTTTAACCGATCAAGTCCTGGATCAAACTTAAAAAGGAAATAATCTTATTCAGCCTACTGGAAAAGGTCACCTTGCCTTGCTTAAAAAAAAAGAAGAAGAAGCGCACTCTCAGCTTTGCTGCTGTATTGTTTAGAAACCTTCTGCTGTCTTCTTTCCCTCTCTCTCTTTAGTTAGTTAAGCTATCTGATTACTCTGACAAGGATACTCATGGTAGATGACAAGGGAAAGAACATGAAATGTCTCACCTTCTTCTTGATGCTTCCAGAGACAGTTAAGAACCGGTCCAAGAAAAGCTCTAAGAAGGTAAACAGTGGCAGTGGCAGTAGCAGCAGCAGCAGCAGCGGAGGCAAATTGCCTCCAGTTTGCTATGAAATCATTACCTTGAAGACTAAAAAGAAGAAGAAGATGGCTGCTGATATTTTCCCCCGAAAGAAGCCAGCTAACAGTAACGCAACTGCCGTCCAACAGTACCACCAGCAAAATATCAACAACAACAACATTATCCCAGCTCCCAACTGGCAGGGGCTGTACCCCACCATCCGAGAAAGGTAAGGAAGTTTCCTTTGTTATGTGTTTCCCAGTTCGTGAACTGTAGGTAGTGAAATGTTCCATCACTTTAGGATAGCATGTTTTCCCCCTCATTCATTGGTTTTGAAGAGAAGGGGAAATATTTCTCCTTTCCAACAGTGCTGTTGTTTTCTTCTTCTAATAATGATGATAATAATAATAAAATGCATGTTTGCATGCAAGCTGGGGTTTTTTTAACCTCTTAACTATTTGCAGTCACAAAAACACATGCTTGATATATTAGTCTGTGTATTTTCTCATAAAATTTGGTATTTTGACTTCTGGGAAAGTTTGTACCAAGTTTTTTTTTCTTTTAATGTGCTTTAAGCAGACACATAGACCTTGATAAATGATCAATGAGGCTGAAGTGATATAAACATTCTCACATGAGCGTAAGCCCGCCCCCCCAGCTCAGTAGGACTTACTTTTGAGTAAGCATGTATAGGATGGTACTGTAATTCATTTAAAATGCATTCTCTGTTTTTGTTTTCTGGGCTGCTCTTGGGAAAGTGTAGCATCTTAAGGAGCTGAATTGCAGGGATGCAGAGAAGGAATCTGGTGCCAAGCAACCTGAATTAACATATTGCCTCTGTTTGTAGAAATGCGGTGATGTTCAACAATGACTTGATGGCAGATGTTCATTTTGTGGTTGGGCCACCAGGTGGGACCCAGCGATTGCCAGGACACAAAGTAAGCAACAGCTGCCCTTCCGGATCTGATATGGGGGGAAAGCAAGGGAAACATCTATAGTTACTGGGATAGGAGGTTTGGATACTAGAACTGACACACTTATAGAAGCTTTTAAACATCTTTGCCCTATGAAGTACTTTTTCTCTAGTTAAAGATTTCATTACTGTAATGAATGATAATCCCCCTTCCCAAAGTATAGTTTGCTATATGGTATCATCATTTTCTTTTCCGAAATTGGTTAACCATCTTTCACATTTTAAATCCTTTCCAGCAAAGGTGTGAAATAGGCTGAGACAATTAACTTACTCATAGTCACCCCATTCGTGGGGGATTTGGACTCACAATCACATGTATTACCCTCGTAAGCTCCTGAGCTGATGGTTTCTCAGTGAAGATAGTGTAGTGTCGGAGTGGCAGAATCTTCGAGAGTTGAGTAGATTTTTTTCTAAGGGGAAGAGGAAAACTGCAGCTCTCCTAGTAATCTTTCCTAGGGATGCTGAGAGTGAAAGTGAAGATGCACCATATTCTGTTTTCTGATTTTTGCCCTTGTGGCCTTATTTTTAACTCTCATTGTGACTCTAGTATTTCTCTTTTTCTGTTGGCAATGGATTTCGTTCTAAAGCATGAAATAATACTTCCCCTTTTGAACAGTATGTTTTAGCCGTTGGAAGCTCGGTATTCCATGCAATGTTTTACGGAGAGCTTGCTGAGGACAAAGATGAAATCCGTATACCAGATGTGGAGCCTGCTGCTTTCCTCGCTATGCTAAAGTAAGCATCCATCTTCATTGTTAGGAGTGAGTTTGTTTGTACCTGCTCTAATCAGGTCAGAATTTTTAAAAAACTACATAGTTTTGAAATCTTATAAAGCAAAAAATAGAAGTGCAAACTTATAGAAACAGGGCACCTATGTTTAGGAGTTAATTATTAAAAACTTTAAATTTACATATTCTAAAACACACATACACACACACACACAAATCTCTTGCATATGAAGGAAATGTCTTCAGTGGTCAGTTTGGGAAAGTTCTTTAAAAAACAGAATGGTAATAAAAATGAGCTTGAAAACCATGGTGATGAGGAAAGATGCCAAACTGCTGCATTTTTATTTATTTGCACATTTCTACTCTTGTGCAGCTCAGCTACAGCTGATAATGTAAACTGGCCAGTCATAGTCACTGATAGCATCTTTGTCTATAGGTTATATGACGTTTAAAAGCCGACAATAATATATTTCTCTGAAGCCCCTGGCTTTGCACTTTCTGCTTGAGCTTAAGAGAGCACAAGCAGTATTATTTATATGTGATCCAGCACTCCATCTGGCTTCTTCTTTTGCATGATGAGTGGGATGTAAGGAAAAGCAAGTTGCCTTCCTACTGTGCTATCTATAAACTCAAGGTTTAAACCAGAAAGCTGTATTTGGAAGCACCTATAATTTCTTGTGCAATAAAATATTCCTAGGTTTCTTCTCTTAACTATTTCCCATGTTTGGTCATACCTGCCAAGAATGTTTTCAGCATGGCCTCAAATCCTTCCCCCACTGACTTTGGCTAACTATCTAGTCTCTTGACTGGGTTGTCTGTAATGGTAAAGAAATTGGTCCAAAACTTTTCTATATAGACTGATATGTGTTCCCCATAGCTGCAATTAGTCAGTTCACAAATGTATGTGGAACATCCCAGGAAGATTTTAATACAAGGGAGGCAATGGCGCCAAACATGCCAACGAGAAATACTTATTGGTTTTATAAGTTAGAAATTGCAAAGATAGTCACACGGGTAGTTTGTGGACTGTGGAGCAACTACAGCCCAGAATTTTGGGCATTCGCCTACTCCAGTCACAGCCTGCTTACATGTAATCATATTTACTTTTTTAGTATTATTTTAATGTTAGCTCTTGATGGAAACATGGTTTTGTCAAGCTAAATCTGTGTAAGAACCAGTGGTGCCTTAACTAGTTGATCTGACATCTTTTGGTGTGTGGTCTCAGAAAAATTGATTTGCTGCTTGATACAGCTCAGTAATACAAATTGGTTCTCTCTTGCTAAACACAGGTGCTAGGAGACGTACCCTATTAGGACTCAATCTGGTGCACATTTATGGGTACTTAACTCCTGTTTCTTTCAATAGACTCATGATTTCAATAGGCCTTCAGGTGTATTCAGCTGTGTACTTGATTGCATTTATGTGTACAGAATGAAAAACCTAGATTTCAGAAGAGGTGGATAGATTCATCCTAACGAATATTTGTTTAATACTCACAATTCACCTTAAGCTGGACAAAAGTACTAATTGTCATGAAGTGTAGATCTCCACTGACAAATGCATAATTGTTTAAATACCTTTGTTTACAAATAATATTAAACTAGGGTGTGACACTACAGTGTGGCTCTGAGCTGATTTTGTGACCTTCAGTCGTAGAATCATAGAATAATGGAATTGGAGGGTGCCTAAAACGCCATTGAGTCCAACCCCCTGCTCAGTGCAGGAATCCAAATCAAAGTGTATCTGACAGATGGTTGTCTATTTTTCTCTTGAGTGCCTCCTGCATTGGAGTGCTCACTGCCACTGTTAGAGCAGTACAACAATGGAACCAGTTATCCCCTTAAGATGAGGCCTAACCAGTGCTGAAGAGAGGGGAACCAGTACTTCACAGTATGTGGAGACTATACTTGTGTTAATGCAGCCTAGAATAGCATTTGCCTTTTTTTTGTCCCCACCTCCTGCAGGTGTAGAACTTTGCACTTATCCTTGTTAAATTTCATTCTTTTCATTTATTCCCAGTGCTTGAGCTTATCAAGATCTCTCTGAATTTTGTTTCTGTCTTCCTAGACATTAGCTTTTCTACCGAATTTTGTGTCATTCACAGATTTGATAAGCATTCACTGCTACTCTCTCATCCAAGTCACTAAGAAAAGTATTGAAGAGCACTGGGGCCAGAATGGAGCTGTGTGGTACCCCACTTGTTTTATCCTCTCAGTTTGAGAAGGAGACATTGATACACACTCTCAGAGTACAATTCTGTAACCAGCTGTGTATCCACCTGAGAGTTGTTCTAGCCAGTCCATACATTGTTAGCATATGAATCAGAATATCATGGGGCACTTTGTCAAAGGCTTTGCTGAAGTCAGGATAAATTTACATCTGCAGCATTCCCACCATCTACCCAGAGAGGTTACCTGATTTAAAAAAATGGGGTAAGATTAATCTAGCAGGATTTGTTCTCAACAAATCTGTGTTGACTTCTGGTTATCACTGCATTGTTTTAAGGTGCTTGCAGAGTGACTATTATCTGCTCCAGAGTTTTCTCTGTAATTGATGTCAGGCTGACTAGTCTATAGTTTCCAGGTTCCTCCTGTTTGCCCTTACTGAAGATATTGACAATATTAGTTCCCCACCAATCAGCTGGATTTCACCCATCCTCCATTATTTCAAGAAAATAATAGACAGTGTTTCTGAGAGTTCTTCAGCTGGTTCCATCAGTACTTTTGGATGCAACTCATCCAGCCCTGGAGATTGGGACTCGTTCAAAGTAATACAATATTTCTTGACTATTTCTTTATCAATCACAAGCTGCAATCCAGTCTCCTCCACTTGTACTTCACATTTGCTTGGAGAATTATAAACTGTCTTTTGGGAAAATAAGGAGCTAAAGTAGGAATTGAGCACTTCTGCCTTTTCTGTGTCATCTGTTATCATTTTCCCATCCCCACTGAGTACCTGAGCCAGTTTCTTTTCTCTGTCTTTTGCTACACACATACCTGAAAAATACTTTTTGTTGTTTTTAGCATCTCTTGCTAACCCCAGTTCCTTCTCAGTTTTTTCCTTCCTAACACCATCCCTGCAATTCTTTGCTACTTGTCTGTACTCTTCCTTTCTAGCTGGGCCTTCCTTCCATTTCCTATATGTGTCCTTTTTATTTTTCAGGTCCTGTCTGAACTTTTTGTGAAGCCATATTGGTCTTTTTTGCTGCATTTTTTCTTACTGTAATTGTTTGCAGTTGTATCTAGTTTCCTTTTTAAGAATCTCCGACCTATCTTGGACTCCTTTTCTGTTAAGATCTCCTGCCATGCATGGGACCTTACTTATGATTGTTATGTGTTATTAAAATTGGCTTTCCTAAAATCTAGTGTATACGTGTGGCTACATTCTACTTTTATTTCCTTTGAAATAAAAAAAATTCAAGTAGAACATAGTCACTTTCCCCCAGAGTTCCTCTTGCTGCAACTTCTTCCACTAAGTCATCTCTATTAGTTAGAATGAAGTCAAGGATAGCTATTCCCCTTTCTTTCTCCACTTTTGGTAAGAGAAAATTATCAGCCACATAAACCAGGAATTTAAACCAGGGCCATATTTGGAAGAATGTACCTCCCAACAAATATCAAGATACGGTAATTAAAATCTCCCATTACTACTACATTGTGTCTCTTTGAAATCCTTGCAGTTTCTTTTTCAGAGATTTAATCCACATCTTCTCCTTGATCAGGCGGTTGATAGTAGACTCTAACCAGCATCTGCTAGGCACATATTAACAAGTAAAAATGTGGTTTGAAAGCCGTTAATATCAGCAATGCACTTTTTAAATAGGTCATGTACTGTTTAACACCAAAAAAACTCTGGTTTTTGTTGTTGTTTCACAAAATTAGAAGTGGGCTTCTGGATGTTCCTGGTTTATTATTGTGTTTTGTTCTCTTGGGGGAAGTTGTTTGTTTGAAGGGTTAGCGTTGTTTTGTTTTGGTCTTTCTTGGCATTTTTGGCAGTTTGTGTCCCATTCCCTCCAGCTGACACTGAAAACCCTTCAGATGAGAAGTGCATGTTAAAGCGTTTGGCTTTCTATGGGGCTTATAATTTCCCTGAAATGACTTGTCATTGCCTTGCAAGGTACAGAAACACAGATCTTTTTCACAGGAACATCAACAAAATGAACATTAAACTTTTACAGATCAGTTGAAAATATTGTGGAACTCTCAGCCTTAGTACTAAGTACTTTTAAATCATTGCATGATTATAGCTTTTCCCCAATACTGAATCGTCACTAGTGCTTAAACAAGTTTGCTTTATTATGTGAATACTGCAAAAACCTTTTGGTCCTGTCCTCTGCCAGAAATATTATTTTGTTACTAATTGCCAGTTTCCATTGTGATCTTCAGACTGGATAGTCAGTGGTTTAAATCAATGGCTGTGGGGTCAGAGGTTGAAAGACTGATTCCCTACTGCGCTTCCTTGACAGGGGCTGGACTTGATGATCCGAAGGATCCCTTCCAGCTCTGCAGTTCTGAAACTATAAGACTGATATACAAGAGGCAGTTTTGAAGTTTAGCTGTCAGGGATGAATTGCATCCAGAGTGTACAGCACTGTGCATGTGAAAGAAAAGACACTTCTCTTTATTCAATGCCCTAATCAACACCTCCTCCCTTCCTTTTAGCTTCATTACCAACCAGCACATGGAAGCTGTGGAATGAGAGATCATACAGGTTGAATACGCCACAGTACCTGTGCTTTGGAGCCTATCCTTAGTTTACTTTGGAGGGCACCTGAGGTTCTTCAGGTCTTGCTCATTCCTGGGAGAGTCTCCCATGGACCCGTGTGCAGAGAATTGTGGAACGTGTTCTCTAGAGCATTTTGAATTCATTGGATTGGCAGGGGCAGGAGGGATAGCCAACTGAGGCAGAGCCACACTAGATACATCCCATGAGTGACCCTATGGCTTTGTGGAGGGCAAGAAAATGAGAGCGCTGCTGGATCAGACAGTGGATCTACAAAGTAAAGTGACAGACATGGCTTTAACAGCGTCAGGCTATACCCCCCTAACCCCCCCTCAGATCAACTGGTACTTAGAGATACACTGCTGCTGAAATTGGGGGTTTAGTTTAACTAGCATGGCTAGTAAGCATTTCTAGAAAGATCCTGGGAAGACGAAAAGTTTTCACTGCAGGACTTCTCACATAGGATTTTCATGAAATTAAGGGAAACTAATTAGCACCCCCAACAACTAACTAAAACGAAATGAGACACTGTCTATTTATTTCATGTACCTTGTACCTACAGAATTGCTGCCAAAGAAAATCTCCCTCCCTCTTTAGCAATAGCTATCTCCCAGCATCCAGCTAAACATGCCAGGATAAATGTTTGTCATTTATTCCCCAGAGGCCACCGAGCAAATGGTTCCTTACTTTGGTCTCCAGAGAAGCATCCAGATACTCAGCTATATGCCCTACAAAAAGTCCAGCATACTCCAAATGTGTTTCTGTGCAGAAATGTACTGTCTGCTACAGAGCCAGACACAAATGGAGTTGAAATGCAATTGGGTGAAATCCATGACTGCAGCTCCTTTTACATTTTCTTTTCTGCACAGAGTTGATGAGGGGATGTTTGAGAGCCCTATCTGCCAGGGAAGACTTGAACAAGGGAAGGGAGGATGAAGAGTGTGTTCTGGAAAAGTGCTGGTGATATAGTCTAGGGAAAGTCAGTGAAATTAGCCTAGGGAGCAGTTTCATTTTGTAATTGCTCACCCCTCTGTTACTGAGCAGCTAGCCAAGATGGGTAAAGAAACCAACCAGAACTAAATTGTGATTGTGAGTTCAGATGTCATGACAAAGCATGGTTAAATTAAGCTGAGATTTGTAAGCTAAGTTTATACTCTGGTTTCAATTTATGGTTTGTTGACCTACACCAAACCATGGTTAATTGCCTGGTCATGTTCAGGGGAAAAAAAACCTCCACAGTTCGACTAAACAAAATATAGTATGTCAGTTCTGACAAACTGGACCAGTGTGTTATACCATTGTAGAATGAAAAAGAAAGTATTAACGATAACCTCCAGATGGTGACTTGTGGCATTTGCTTATTAACTTGTACATTTTTGAGGATTTGTTCATGTTAATGGATCTGTTAGAAGATGGGCGTGATTAATCTGCTCATAATTCTTCCTCTGATTGACAGCCCAACAAATTCAGCATGTGATACTAGCAGCTAAGAAATGCATTAAGTGTTCCATCGTGTATGAGCCTTCTGCTTGTAGCAATGTTGAGAAAAATATGTGTGTCTTTTTCTTCTTCTTTTCATTATTTCCTAAATAATAGCATGACATGTGTATCGTTTATTACAGATACATCTACTGTGATGAAATTGACTTGGCTGCTGATACTGTTCTGGCGACTCTTTATGCTGCCAAGAAGTACATAGTTCCTCATCTTGCCCGAGCCTGTGTCAACTTCCTGGAGACGAGCCTGAGTGCGAAAAACGCTTGTGTGCTTCTCTCTCAGAGCTGCCTGTTTGAGGAGCCTGACCTGACGGAGCGCTGTTGGGAAGTGATTGATGCCCAGGCCGAGCTGGCTTTGAAATCCGAAGGTTTCTGTGACATTGATTTTCAGACGCTGGAAAGCATTCTCCAGAGGGAGACCCTTAATGCCAAAGAAATTGTGGTTTTTGAAGCTGCTCTGAGTTGGGCTGAAGTGGAGTGTCAGAGGCAAGAATTACCTGCCACGATCGAAAACAAGCGCAAAGTCCTGGGGAAGGCTCTCTATCTCATTCGCATCCCTACGATGGCACTTGATGACTTCGCCAACGGCGCTGCCCAGTCCGGGATCCTCACCCTCAACGAAACAAATGATATCTTCCTTTGGTACACGGCCGCTAAAAAACCAGAGCTTCAGTTTGTGAGCAGCACCCGGAAAGGCCTCGTCCCACAACGCTGCCATCGCTTTCAGTCCTGTGCCTACCGCAGCAACCAGTGGCGTTACAGGGGGCGCTGCGATAGCATCCAGTTTGCTGTTGATAAGAGAGTTTTTATTGCCGGTTTTGGGCTTTATGGCTCCAGCTGTGGATCAGCAGAATACAGCGCAAAAATTGAACTCAAGCGGCAAGGCGTTATCCTCGGGCAGAACTTGAGCAAGTATTTCTCAGATGGATCAAGCAACACTTTCCCAGTGTGGTTTGAATACCCAGTGCAGATTGAGCCAGATACCTTTTACACAGCTAGTGTAATTCTGGATGGTAATGAACTCAGCTATTTTGGACAGGAAGGGATGACAGAAGTTCAGTGCGGCAAAGTAACTGTCCAGTTTCAGTGCTCTTCAGACAGTACCAATGGCACTGGGGTTCAAGGGGGGCAGATTCCAGAACTTATCTTTTATGCCTGAAAGAAAGTGGGTTCCAGAACAAAAATGAGTCCAGTGCTTTGATGCATATGCCTGGTTCAGACCTATTTGATGCTTAGCCTGTTTTCTGCAGATGTGTTACCAGTACAGGTAATATGTCCCTAAAGGCATTGAACAGTTTAACCCGTGCTGTACTTTTAGCGCCTAAAGGTAATAGTCTTTTTTTACTGGAAACTCCCAAGGAGCTAACTAGCAAATTAAGGGCCAGAGTTTACCAGCCGTACCCCAGATGGGATGGTACAGCTAGTGAAAAAAGAATGAATCGATGCCCTGCCTCCATGCTATGTTATGAGGGGGCACTTTCGTTTTTATTGCTCTCTAATTTGCTACATTTTCCTGTATTTTTTAAATTTATGTTTTCTGCCTCCTTCGTATTGAAGGCTTTTCAAGGACAAAGACAGTGCCGGTCCTCTGCCACTTGGGTCCCTTTCCCCCTTTGGAATGCTGCTGACTTGGAGCATTTATATTTAGAGATGGGATGTTTGGATTTTCTGGACTACAAATACCATAATTCTCCATTCTGGGAGCTTTCCCTGTCTTTCAGGCACTATGCAAATGCTTGAATGTTGAGGTGTCTGGGAGAAGGCTTTGAGGCTTAGCTAGCCCAAGGTCCTTCCAAGTTCCCTTTTACTGCCCTACTGCTAGCTGGGAGATTTCTTTCTGATTAGGAAGCTCGGGCAGAGGTTAGCCTAGCTGAGCTTCAAAGCCAATTAATTCAGACATTTCTCCCAGGTGCCTCACATTCAGGTATTTATAAGATGCGTTTAAGGTAGATAGGACTCTCAAAATGGAGGATTATGGTGTTTGTAGTTCAGTAAATCCTACCCCTAATGATACTGTACAAGGTTGGGTGAGGGAATGTTTACCAGGAGGACCAGTTCTCATCACTGGCTCCTTCTGCACATGCTGTCCTGATGTTGGGAAGATCTGTTAATTGAAATGACCTATTTCTTATATAAATGAAGGAAGAGGTGAAAGGTCAAATATCTCAAGCTGGGGTTAGCACTTGGCTGCCCTGTAAATATGGCCCTTTAATAAGCTGTACTGGGGAATGACTATGAAAGGTATGCCAGTTCAAGAAGCAATGTGGTTTATGCACAGCTGATCCTTGCTTCAATGCTGTCCTCCAAAATTCCTTGCCAGGCGCACAGTATTATGTCTGAACATACTGGGCTAAGTCTTATGTTAGTGTCAACTAAAATAGGCTCATTTGAATTGAATGGGACTTACTAGTCATCAGTTGTGTAAGTTCTGGTGCATCTACTTTAGTTGGGATTGACAGTGGATACAACTCAGTGACAGCCATACATCTCTACTTGCCTAGCACTAATGCATTTAAATGAATGGTGTTTACCGCACATCAGTGCCTCCGTGAAAGAAGCTATTTCACTTTTTTAAAAGAGCATTTCCCCCACTTAATCAAGCTGTGCAGGCATTATTCTGGTTGCCTTTTATGGGTTTGGTCCCATTAAGTCAGACAATCTATAGCAGAAAGCTGATAGTTGATTTTCTGTGGTCTCTTTTCCTAACAGTAGTTTGGGCATTCTTTAGTAGGAGATTTATTTTTCCCATCTAAGTAAGATACAGACATGTTTGGAGGATTATATTGCTATAAAATGCGATAGAATGTACTTGTTCTGTTGTGACATTTTCTTTTCCCTTTAATTCAAGTTTCAATACCAGTGCTGCCAAAATTAAATTAAGCAATTGGTCAATTAAATGGGTAACACAAGTAAGTTCCAAAGCCCTCTCTATTTTTGGTAAATGCATTGGCTGAGTGTTATAATGCAGTTGTGCTTATAATGTCTATATTCACCCAAATTTGTTTAATAGATGATCCAAGTTTTTAAGCTTTAAAAACTTTCCCAATTATTGTGTATCTGTGGGAATCGGATAGTAAGATGGCTAGTATGAATGCTGCTTGTAGATTTCTCTTCAGCTATTGGAGATTGCTTTTTAGCACTGCTGTAAACTGAGAACTGCTTTGCTTTGGGTACCATTAAATACTGCACAGCCTAGAATGCCTATTAAGATGACTTTCTGGATTAGCTATATTTACCTATTTGTAAACTTCTGTTTATAGATAGCGGGTTTTTTAAATAGTGAAATCAGTATCTACCAGTACTGCCTGAAAAAATATGGACATTTGTGACTTATTTTGCCTGTGTAATTTGTGATCTTTGCTTAAGTCTGAAATTCAGGTTTTCACTATTCAGCATTTTTTTTCTTTTAAAATTGGTTTTCAGCTTTGTTACAGAACTATCTACATGTTTGACAGGAAATGATTGCAGGCTGCTTGGTACTGACAAAAATAAAATAGAACAAAGTTGAGGAATGGGGAAAGGAAATGAGTATAAATTAGTGTAATTGAATGAAGCAGATCAGTTTTGCAGTAACTAAATTTAAAGACACAAACACTAAATTTAAAGGCAGTCCATAACTCTTCCTGGTAGAAAGTTGCTTACAACAATATTGCAAAGCTATTTTGTTCCAAATTTCCACCTGCAAAGAGGATTAGTATCCCTCCCCTCCAAATTTTAATCGGAGAACCAAGTGATCATGAATCTTACATGTTGTTTAAGGTGCTCTGTTACCTCCCTAATATGAAATTTCACTATTGGTAAAACAATTAAAATTGTGTTCCCTGCCCCGTTAGCTCATTTACTCTCACTCTAAACACTTTAACTTGCCCCAGTCCTGATTACCGATAGTCGTTATATCCCACTAAGTAGCTGTAGAGTCCAAAAGACCCTTTGGAATTGTAACATAAACCGGATATGAGGGGAAAATACCTGAGAAAAAGTAGTCATTTACTGGTCAGACACACTGACAATTTGCACACAATCTTAAGAATTTTGGACAGGATAAAAATGTAATAGTGGTGGGAGTATCCCTCGGGAGAGAAAAAGTCACCTCCTACGGACTCCTTTCCTAAAGTAATTCATACATACACATATTTCAGGGGTTCCAAATAAAAGTGCAGTAGAATAGTACGGTTTGTGAAACGAAATAGCTGCATTTCATCTATTCCTGTCAAATGCTCTTAGGTCCAGATCGTAGATGTGGGCTAGAGCACTGGTTCTTAACCTTGGGTTACTCAGGAGTTTTGGACTGCAACTCCCAGAAGCCTTCACCACCAGCTGTCCTGACTGGGGTTTCTGGGAGTTGCAATTCAAAAGCATCCGAGTAACAAAGGTTAAGAACCACTGGGCTAGAGCAGTGGTTCTTAACCTTTGTTACTCGGATGTTTTTGAACTGCAACTCCCAGAAACCCCAGCCAGCACAGTTGGTGGTGAAGGCTTCTGGGAGTTGCAGTCCAAAACTCCTGAGTAACCCAAGGTTAAGAACCAGTGGGCTAGAGGACACCTGTGGTGCTCTGTGGCCTGTCAGCCTCTAGATGGCATGTGCAGACTGCAGCTTTTGCTTGTCCCCATTGAAGCCCATTGTTGTCCTGAGGTCAGGTTTTCTCCTTGTTGTAGGATATCTGAGTGGAGCACTTTATATTTCCCATAAATGTGAATGGTTTTCATTTATATCCATGGGGAAAAAAATAACTGGATGTAAACAGTAGCGTAATTGAGGAAGGCACAGGTCGGCTGCCTGGCATTAAATTGCACTGCCCTCCCCCCCGTGAGGGACATAGAGGTGGGCTGCATCCTTCCTCATCTGCTCCAGACGTCTTATTGATTGTAATGTCAGGCATTTTGCCAGTTTCAAAACTGAAAGCAGAAGGGCAAGGTCATACAACATATTTACACCAAACTGGATAAATATTGAGTATAACTTTGTGAGCAATTCTTAACACAGTAGTACAGTGGGAAATTACATTTCATTATTAGCTGTGCATTTTAGTACACCACCTCCTTTTCACAAGAGTGTAAAGCCAGTAAAAATGAAATGCGTTACTAGATGTCAAAATGGTAACACATGTTCATTTTGAAATTCATATGAGACATTTAGTGGGAAATGAGTTACATTCAGGAAGAGAGGTAAAAAGACAATGGCTTTAGCCACTAAGTTGAGCTGATCAAGAGGCCTCAAGTTACCAGTATAAAAAGATAATAATGAGATGAGTTCATGATTAGGGAACACAGGGTTTGTCTTACACTAGGTTACATATTACATTTGTGTTTTTTAAAACTGACTTGCATCCAAGGCACATAAACCTAAGATTCTCTCTGTAACATGAATTCTCTTTCTTTCTCTGTATACATACACTGTGTATATATGCAGACACACAGAGATGTATGTATGTATATACACACACACACACAGAATTCAGCTTTCAGAAAAATGCCCCACTTTGGTTTGACAGTCTAAACAACAAAGCATGTGATGCATCTGACGCTACAGAATATTTGTATTGTGTCTAGTGCACATAAACCTAAGTTTATCTGCACATTCCTGGCCATTCCAACTGAAAAATGAACCTTGCTATGATAGCTGGACATATTCCCAGATAAGCATCTGCAGTGTAAAACTGAAGCCTTAGTAGTAAAATTTTAAATGTATGATATATTACATGAAATATTTGACAATTTTCCATTTCAGTTTTAAAACTACAATGCAGTCAGAGTTGAAATGAATGCTGTTTTACAATGTTGATTTGAGCATGGGTAATCTTCCATTGTGGCACACATGCTGTAACTATTTTTTTTTAAAAAAAAACCCAATAAAAAAACAACAAATATTAGGAAAAAAAAAACACATCACACTCCAAAAAGGACTGAACAAACCAAAACCCCACCCTAAAATAGGTACTTACTTTATAAAAACGTACTGCAGTGAAACTGTTTTTACTGCCCATTGAAAAGCAGACAGTGTTGGGGCAAGGTTACTGGAAGGCTCCTGAAATTGTGAAAGGCACCTGTGAAATCTGACGAATATCCAGAGTACTAATATATGGATCAGGACATACAATCTGGATTTTATTTAACTTGCCACTGGAGCATCCAATGAATTGAAAGATGTTTGCACTTTGTGAGTGTGCTACAGAGGAGGAAGCTTTCCGAGTTCATTCTGCAAAGAACAATGAAATCCTGCCACCTAAAGTAGCTTTTAATATGCAGGAATCACAGTATAATTATAAAGGAGGTATGTATGACTTCCAGGAATGTACTTTTTCACTTAGTTCTCACCTGTTAATGAGCAACTGATTAAAAGTCTTGGAGGTATGCACCCTCCCTGGATATAATGATGCCCTGCTGAACCTTTCTGGCTCAAGATACATTTCCTGAACAAAAGGTGAGTGGTAGTGTAGTTTGCTTAGCATACAGAAAAGGGTCCCAACTTCAAACCTAACATTTCAAGACAGATCTGGGAAAGACTCCATTCTGAAACCCTGGAGCGCCTGTCAATGTAGACAGTGATGGCCCAATGATCTGATATGTTAGAAGACAGCTTCTTACCTTTGTGGCATTCTTAGCAGGCAGGCAGAGCTTTTTTTGTTGCTGATCACTACGGAAGCAGGATTTAGGCATGAAGACCAAATGTGCCCACTGAGATATGCAAGATTGTAATAATTAAGAGGGTTATTAATCACTGCATATAATGGCTGTGTCTATTTTGGTGTGTGAGGAAGTGGATAGAAAGAGAGAGACATGGGGACCTCTGTTTGGCTTCCATGAGCATGGGAAGGAGTTCTCCACTCCTGTAGTGGGGAATCCCTATGTAGGCATGGAATATTTTACTACAAACAAGATGGTCCTGCACACATGGGGACATTCTCTGCCTAAATGTGTGCCTATTAACTGCATAAATGAAGTGCCCCACAGTTGCTGCTAGGGATAGATATTAACACTATTTTAAACTCTTGCATTCAACTTTTACAGTCCTGTTGCATTCAACTTTTACAGTCCTCACCAATACCATTCTTGTTAAAACCATTGTTCGGATGGCAGTGAATCAGGCCTTTAATTCTCTCTCTGTATTCTTTTAACTACTCAAGCTGCTTTGATTTGGTTAAAAGTGAGGTGTTTTGCCTTAAATGGTTTGTGATTTGAAATACAAAGTTGCTGGCATGAAACTCTCCACTTGGGAAGCAACTCAGTAGCATTACTGAATTCTTCCCAGTAATCACTTTGCACCCAACAAAAAGGCAGTAGCCTAAATGTATGTACTGTTCTTGAATATGTTGGTTTATTCGTCTAAAGGACTAGACATTTATTTGGAACGCAACAAAATCTGAGAACGAAGGTGCTCTGGATACCATTTAATTCTTCTTTGTGGCCTCTGTGAATCACACCCTGGGTGATTCGTGCTGGCGCGAAGCCTTATCAGAAGATTCTAGAGCTTCTGCGGTAGCAATGAACTCTTAGAATATGCCCCCCACCCGTATAAGTACCTTGGTGCCAAGCGTCCCCTTTCAGTTTTCTTTCAACCGCCACATTGAGAGCCTCATAACTCTGCTTCTGTGAGTAAAAGAGAAAGAGAGCTTATTCTTGATTCTCTCCTGTTATCAATCTTTTTCTTTTAAACTATTAGATCAAACTCTTTATCATCAGAGATTTTTCCTTTCCCCTCACTTGGCCTCTGGCTGCAGCACACCCCCCCCCCAATAATCAGTTTTTCTCCTCAGTTATTTTCTCCTATTCATGCCCCCTTTGGGCCCATTTAAGCACTGTGTTGTCTGTGATAATAAGATCCCGCTTTCCGACGAACACACTATGTGTCTTTTCTGCTTGGGAGAACAACATCAAACTTCCTCCTGTACCCATTGCAAAAATTTTAAGCGCCGAGTTCTTCGATCTCGCCTCTCGAGGCTAAAACTCTGACTTTGGGAACAATCTTTACAATCAGTTCAAACGGCCCAACCTCCCTATAGGGCCACTTCCCAAACCAAAGCAATGGAAGAAGCCGTTACTGAATCATCGAAACAACATCCATCGGCTACACCAGCTCATTCCAATTATCCATCCGCATTGTCTAAGACTTCGAATACACAAAAATTGAAACCCTCCATACCGAAGTCCTCAACTTCAAAAACAACCTCTAAATGTCAGAGACCTATTGAAGCTGCTCCAGCTCTGGAGCCTAAACAAGCTAAACATTGTAAGCCTACAGACATCCCACCACAACCACAATTTTGGTTGGATCTCCCTCAGATGATGACAGACTTCTGTCTCATCAACCCTGTTCTCAGTTTCCAGAATGGGATGATAGAGTCGATCGACTAACGCCCTCTCCTCCCAGTCCACAACCTTCTATTCCTTCCAGCAATCCTTCGGTTATTCCATCGCCCAAGGATTCCCATCCTGAGTGGCTCAATGCCGTTCCATATTCGATGCCCTCGGATTGCCCACCGATCCCTAACCAGGACCATTAACATCAATAATCTCAACAGCTCACTTCATCATGTGTGGTTCAAACCCATGCTCAGCACGTGCATCGGGTTGCCATTTGCCTTGACCAGTGCTCTGCTTGACAAACTGCACCAACTAATCGACCAGGTGTTTTACCCAGTTAGATAATACTATCTAATAGTCAGCCTGTCTCTCGACAACCATCGGAGTTGAAGCAGCTACGTCACCGAGAGGTGACTGTACCTCAGCCTGCTCCCCATTTGGTGTCGAAAAAAACTCGGACGGTTGAGCAGATTTCATCCACATGTGAGGCTTTTGCAGCCCCAGCCTCCCAATACTTTCGTACTACAATAGATGATGGAAATACTCTTCACGCTCGGCATCACCAGTGTCAAATTATTCTACTGCTTATGCCATTGCATCAGCAACCTCTGTTTCGACATCACGGGGACAATCCTCAATATTCATCCTGGTCCATGGACACTTGCTCCATTCTGTTACATCAACACAGTTCCTGTCCTCCAGTAAATCCAAGTCATCGACCCCGGCACCGTTACAACACCGAGGTCCATGCCTACCAATTGAGGTCTGTCAATGCTCAACCACTTTTCGATGTTGACGATCATCGACATTGACAGATGTCCATGGACATGCCAACCAGTAATACTATGAGACTCGGCCTCTCAACATCGAAGTCGATCGACAGTCCGTCGACTTCAGACGCGACCTCAATAGCTCTGACCATGGATCTCAGCCGCAGACTCCATTGGTGTTACTTTACCTCTCCAGAGTTGGACATTGTCGATACCGACCTGCCATCACCGGCAGAGGATTTCCAGACCTATGCCCAACTTATGATTCACATCCCTTGATCTGCAAATCCACTGACCATTGACAGAACCAGCCGATCATCTATATGATCCGATCTCTAAAAATACAACCACTAAGGTGCACATATCGATGTTGCCATTTCTCCTTAGTACTGCACTGAGATCCTGAATAAAACCAGCTTCCTCCCATACCATATCTAAGTGGATTGATAACCTCTATAGAATCCATGACCCAGGAGCCATTTTCCTCCAAAAACGACCAGCTCCAACTTCTATATTTGTTGAAACCTTTCAATCGAGATCTCAAAGCTGACAATCTCTCATACCACCAAATAAAGATTGCCGACGAATAGACTCCATGGGGAGATGGCTTTACGCTTCGCCAGCCTTCACCATGTGAGTCACTAATTATCAAGGAGCCATGGCTTACCAACGCTTTCTCTGGGACAACATGTCCACCATTACCAACGCTTTCTCTGGGACAACATGTCCACCTTTATTGAATCCCTGCCAGAGGATAAAAAGGCTCAAAAAAGAAGATCTCTCCGTTCCTAAACAACAGATGCTTTTTTAATTTTCGCTTTACGACGTTTTCGTTCTACAGCGATTTCGCTGGAATGAATTAATGTCGTAATACAAGGCACCGCTGTATTAGAGAACATAAAAAAGAAATGTTCAGCAGCCAGACGTTGAGGAGTTTACCCTTCCTACCAGCACATCTCAAATCCAGGGGCCCTCTCCATATCATCCTCTCGGGAATAATATCATACCATCCTCCAAATTCTCCAGCAGCAAACTTCTTCAAACATCCAACAACAAAACATTTTCTGAAAGGTCTCTCTCATATCTACCCCGATACGTGACTTCCCTGTTCACAATGGTCACTAACTCTTGCTTTGAAACAAGTTACCAAAGCTCCTTTTGAGCCTTTAGCTACAGCTGACTTAAGACTCCTGACCTTTAAAACAGCTTTTCTCGTAGCCATCACCTCAGCTCGATGAGCTAGTGAATTGGCAGCTTTACACTATGACTACCCTCATCTACATTTTTTCCCAATAAGGTGAAGTTATTCATGCACATTTCCTTCCACCCCAAAATTGCCTCCCAATTTCATCTTTCCCAGCCGATTGTCCTTCCTTCATTTTTTTCTGTCACCACCTTCAAAGCAAGAAAAAAAATATTCTATACATTGGATGTCAGAAGAGCTCTTGCTTTTCATCTCCAACATAACCAACCTTTTACGCAGTCATCTCATCTCTTCATGAGCCACCAGCTACCTACAAAAGACCGTCAGTTGACTTCCCAGTCTATCTCCAGATGGGTCACCTCTACCATTCATTTGGCTTATCAACTTGCTCGACGACCAGCCCCTAGAGTGGTTCGCCCTCACTCCACCAGGGCAGTGGCAGCCTCTATAGCCTTTCTATGTGGCGTACCTCTTCCGGACCTCTGCATCTCTGCCACTTCGGCACAGCCATCCACGTTTATCTGTCATAATAGACTTGAGCTCCGGCAGAAGTCTGATGCACCATTTGGATGTGCTGTTCTAGCCTCTACCTTGGTATGACACCCTGCCTCCGGGTAAGACAGCTTATTAGTCACCCAGGGTGTGATTCACAGAGGCCACGAAGAACGACAGGTTACCCATATGTAATTGTAGTTCTTCGAGTGGACCTCTGTGATTCACACATCCCGCCCGTCCTCCCCTCTGTCACATCATTGTTTGCTTACTATTAAGCGGCGGTTGACACAACTGAAAAGGGACACTTGGCGACGAGGTACTTATATGGGTGGGGAGGGGCATATTCTAATGTGTTCATTTGCTACCGCAGAAGCTCTAGAATCTTCCGATGAGGCTCCGCACAGGTGAGAATCACCCAGGGTGTGAATCACAGATGTCCACTTGAAGAACTACAATTACAATGTATTCACGAAGGCTTTCACGGCCGGGATCTAATGTTTGTTGTAGGTTTTTCGGGCTCTGGCCGTGTTCTGATGGTTGTTTTTCCTAACGTTTCGCCAGTTCTCTGTGGCTGGCATCTTCAGAGGCCAGCACTCTGTGCCCTAGTGTAGTTGGCTTGGGAGTGGAGTATTTATGGCTGTGAGATGGGCGGCCACAGAGAAGATGCCGGCCACAGAGACTAGCGAAACGTTAGGAAGAACAACCTTCAGAACACGGCCAAAGAGCCCGAAAAACCCACAACAACCAACTACAATTACAGGTGGGTAACCTGTCGATTCTGCCTAACATTCCTATCGCATGGTGAACTGGAAGGGGAAGGAAAACTGTTACTGGATCTATGATGTAATATACTTTAAGCATATCTGACATTATATTTAAGTAAATGTTCTAATTTCTACAGAGTACTTACCGCACTGATGTTCTTTTTTTAATGTTAAAATTCCGTTATTTCAGACACAGCTCCCACTAACTATGTTTGGAGCAGTGCTTGACTATAGCAACTAATGGCATTATTTATGAAGGACAGATATATAAATATGAAGTACCTCAAGTTGAATGTTATTGTACTGTATCTTTAATGTAACAGTGCTGAATTTTAGTAGACACATGAATGTGTGTAATCACATTAAAAAGACAAATAAAAATTAAACTTGTTCTTATGTTTACTAGTGTGGTTGTGAAGTCTTGACAAATAAATGATATTCTTAAAAGTACAGGCTGGGATCCTGTTGGATTCCAGTGGTTCTGGATCCATCCTTCTGCAAGTGGTGAAATAGTCACATCGTACATGGTATGTCTGCTGTTCTATGCATTCCTATGGGAAATCTTGCCTCAACTTACGAACTTTTCGATGTATGAATGCTGTTCCAATACGGATTAATTTTGTAAGTCGAGGTACCACTGTAAGTTAAATAAGCAGGGAGACAATATACAGCCTTGTCGTACTCCTTTCCCAATTCTGAACCAATCAGTTGTTCCATATCCAGTTCTAACTCTGCTTCCTGTCCCACATATAGGTTTCTCGGGAGATAGAGGAGGTGATCAGGCACTCCCATTTCTTTAAGAACTTGCCACAGTTTGCTGTGGTCCACACAGTCAAAGGCTTTTGCGTAATCAATGAAGTAGATGTTTTTCTGGAACTCTCTAGCTTTATCCACCAATCCACACTCTAAGAAGCCACTAGTAAAGGAAGGACACTTCATTGTTATTTTCTTTAAAAGTTTGAATGGTAAGTTAGCAAGATATGAAAAAGGAATGGGTTTGAGCTGTAAGAGATTAAAATGTTGATAAAAGATGTCTTCCACACATTTATTGTGCAGGAGCCAACTCCACCTTGGCCCATGAGGAAAAAGCCCAGTGAGGGGGAGTGGATGTGGTGATTCCACACACAGCCCAATGGTAACAGTGTGCTGTTGCTGTGACTTTCCTCAATTTGGGATACCTTCAGAGCGGCATGAAGTGGTGGGATTGCTATTGGGGACAGAACTGGGAACACATTGTGTGGCAGCTGGGGTGTTGATCATTCCTACCAAACTGATAGCTGGCGGAGATGGAGACTGGCCTATCTCTTTTTGAGCAAGTATCAGGGGCACAGAGGTGTGAATGTGTTCCTGTTCCTACCCTTAGGGACACTCACAAGCTAAGGGAAACCAATCAACACTCAAATAAAAATGGAAGTCTCTTTAAAAGAATAGCCACTGTCTTCTCAAATCCACATTATTTTTCCCTGGCATTTTTAATACATGATGAGAGATATTTGACTAAGATTTTTTCTTAAGAAAGGCAATTTACTGATAATAGAAGCTTTTCCAACTGCATCCTTAAAATGCCTTTTGAGCAGAGCATTTGTTTTGTGTATCACAGAGGCAAAGGCAGTCCTGTTAGATTATGTACTGTATGGATATCAATGAAATGCCACAGGTGTCAAGTGTTTATTACAGGGTGCTATCAGGTAGGAAAGAATTTGCATTGAAGGACTCTCTATTATCTGTCATGATCACAATTGCAAAGACTAAAATTGTTTATGTGATAAGTGTTGTGTTTCCACAATGAAAGAGCACAGTCACAAAAGACCTCAATTCTAATATAACTGTTACACTTTGTGATTTTACAGAATGTGTGTAATTGGCTTTGAATTCAGCACTATCAGAATTGATACCGTAGAAGCCTCTGTGCTGCAAGGTCAGAAGACCAGCAGTCGTAAGATCGAATCCATGCGACGGAGTGAGCTCCTGTCGCTTGTCCCAGCTCCTGCCAACCTAGCAGTTCGAAAGCATGTAAAAATGTGAGTAGATAAATAGGTACCACCATGGTGGGAAGGTAATAGTGTTCCGTGTCTAGTCGTGCTGGCCACGTGACCACGGAAACTGTCTTCGGACAAACGCTGGCTCTATGGCTTGGAGATGGGAATGAGCACCGCCCCCTAGAGTCAGACACGACTGGACTAAATGTCAAGGGGAACCTTTACCTTATCAGAATTGATTGCGTGTGCATCAACAGACATGCTGCCTTTTCCCTTAAAGAGAGGATGCAAAGACTCTGCTGCTGACCATGTTCGCAAAAAATAAACTCAAAATGAATTTTTGGTCTACACATCAAGAGTTATTTTGCAGCCATAGCTATGGGGTATATGAATGTGAAGAAGCATACTCTTTAGACCCAGCCATCAGTGGTATTATATATTAATATGAGCTTTTTTGTACAATATTTGACTTTGTACAACAAAAGGGAGGAAATAAAACTCTGCACCCTCAATGTATGTAATAATACATGCCATCAGTTCTGACTTGTGGTAATCCTTTCCAGGATTTTCTAGGTATAAGGTACTAAGCAGTAGTTTACTATCCCTTTCTTCTGGGTGTGCTGTGTGCAGCTTTTCTAAAGCTGTCCAACTTGGCTCTTCCCTTGGGATGTACATCATGGAACTGAACTCCTAATCTCAGACTCTTCAGCCAGATACCTAATTCAGTGAATTATCTAGCCATCTACCCTCAATATAGTTTAAAGCAATAATTGATGCCACTTTCAATATGCACACAACAACAAAAACAACAACAACAATGCAGAGAAAATGCCAGAAATTGCATACTTTCTGTTCTAGGTCTTTAAAGTTCTATTGTTCTATTATTGTATATGTTTTAATTGATTGTAATATTCGTATGTTTTATGACAAATACTTTTATTGGAAGCCGCCCAGAGTGGTCGATCAGACCAGATGGGTGGGATACAAACAAACAAACAAAATAAATAAATAAATAAATAAATAAATAAATAAATAAATAAATAAAGTTGTATATAAAGATGAGAGCGAATAAAAATGCATTAACTAGGAAAAATTAATCAAGCATGAGTTATGAAATTATTAGCACTAATTCCTTAAATCTTAGCTGTAATCACATTGTTCCTGTGCAGCAGCAGCAGCAGCAGCAGCAGCAGCAGCAGCATCATCATCATCATCATCATCATTATTATTATTATTATTATTATTATTATTATTATTATTATTATTATTATTATTATTATTATTATTATTATTACAAACACCAGGCACAGTCAAAATTATAAAAATGACTGGTATAATATAACCGATACAAGTTTTAACCAAAAACCTAAGCATCTGTTAATTATTGATGCAGTATGCATGCTGTTCCTAATATTGCCTTTTTTTTTGTAGCTCACATTGTGTGATTTCTGAGATCTGCAACTGATTATAGTATTAAGTGAAATTTCTAGATATTGTTCCCAAAGCCCCAGTGACTACGGGGACCACTGAAGTGTGTTTCTTTCAGAAGTGAGATGTTTTGATTGCCAGGTCTCTGTACTTTGTTGGTTTTTCCAATTCTTTATTTTCAACTCTTGCATCTCCTGGAATTGCAATGTCAATGAGCCAGACATTTCTATGTTCTTTTGCTACTATGTCTAGTGTGTTATGTTCAAGATATCTATCCATTTAGATCTGGAAATCCCACAAGATCTTAGCTTCCTCATTTTCTGACACCTTCTCTACCTGATGTTCCCACAGGTTTTTGGAGACTGGCAAGTTATATTTTTTTGCGTAATGACCAGTGGACTAACTTTGCCACTCTTATCATGTCTAACTTTGTAATCTGTTTGTGCAATCTTTGGACATTTACAGATGAGGTATGACACCATTTCATCTTTTTCTTGGTTATTATTATTATTATTATTATTATTATTATTATTATTATTATTATTATTATTATTATTATTATTATTATTATTATTATTATTATTATTATTATTATTATTAAACACTGGCACAGTCAAAATTATAAAAACATTGACTGGTATTATATAACAGATACAAGGTGTAACCAAAAACCTAAATATCTGTTAAATATCGGCGCAGTATGTATGTTTTTCCCAATACTGTATTGCCATTTTTGTAGCTCTGATCGTGTGATTTCTGAGATCTCCAACTGCTTATAGTACTGTGTCATAGTTGTTGTTGTTGTAGAACTTATGCTTAATTAATTTTTTTCCAATTAATGCATTTTTAGTCACAATCATCTTTATATACCTCCGACTTTAAGGACCTGGAATATAAAGCATGTATTTTCTGGGGTTTATCTGCATGAAATTGCTATGGGGAACAACCTATCCTAAAATGTTCATTGTGCTTAAAGCTTCATGACTACACTTGCTCAGGCCATAACTTGAAAAAGTTGCTTCTTTGAGCTGCCAGAGTCTTCAACCAGCTACTGCCCATGTTGGTAGGATGTTCCTTAAGTTTTTGCCCTTTCAGGAACTTTTCCATTGCCTGTGTCTATATACGTCTGCAAACTGCTCTCCTATATTCAGAGAATAAGCCCTTCATGAGCACAAGTGACAGAGGGATCTTTAGCTCGGGTGTGGTAGAGAAAATACACCAGGATTTACGGGTAGATTTCCAAGTGAATTGCAATGGATCAGAAATGTTCCTGAAGTTCAGCAATGGAGACAGCAAATTGCAGTTTTTTCCTCTTCAATTAGACTGCTGATCTCAAGAAACCATGAAAGAAAATAAGACTAAATGTATGTGTGACAGTATTTTTTGCACACAAATCTATCTTTTACTCATTGATGAAATGGGTACATGAATTCTTGGGTTGGGGAAGGTGGTCCCAGTCAGACACCCTTTTTTGCCACTTCTGAGGCACTTTTTTGCACCGGTTATGATTGGTGATCCTTAAGGCTTCTAGTGGAAAAAACGCTAGATCCCATACACCTCAAGCCTAACCATCTCATGCTAGGGATCAATTACCATGACAACATGGAGAGCAGAAACAGGGGAGATGGCAACTTTGGAAGTAGAAAGAGGCTTAACATCTCTCCAAAAAATATTTGTGAAGACTTGCACATCTGTGCTGTCAGCTTACAAATGAATCCTATGCTTACCTCCCAAAGACCAATCACTGGACAAAAAGCAAGTGCATTTCTGCCCTGGTTCAGTATAGGATGCTGTCTGACCAACAAAGCTAACCCAATCCAAAAAAAGGGGGGGGGTAACATCTGAATTTCCAACTTTTGAGTGAAATATCAGAACTTACCAGAATCGGCAATTTTGAACTTGCCGCCCTTCGAGTCAGCCTGCCCTTCCTCCAATTTCACCCAGACAAGGTAACTCTTTTCCTGGACCTTTCCTTCCTCCCAAAGGTGGCCTCGACCTTTCACTTAAACCAGCCAATAGTCCTGCCAACCTTTTTCCGTCTCCTACATCTAATTTGGAGTGGGCTCTTCACTCCCTTGACGTAAAGAGAGCCCTTGCATATTATGTCTCTCACTCTGCCGCCTTCCGCTCATTGCAGCGCTTATTTGTTTCCTTTCACGGACATTCCAGAGGGACTCCGGTCTCTCCGCAGATGATTTCTCAATGGATAGTTTCCACGATCCGCCTGGCTTATAAACTAGCCAAGACACCTTTGCCTTGCACAGTGAGAGCCCACTCTACCAAGGCTATGGCATCTTCCACGGCCTTCCTGAGAGAAGTGGACTCGATGGACATCTGCAAAGCAGCCACATGGGCCACTCCACTCACCTTTGCGGCCCCCCACCGCTATGGACGTCCGAGCTAAGGCTGAGGCTGCTGTTGGCCATGCCGTCTTAGCTTCCATCTTTTCGTGACGGCCCACCACTTGGTAAGTCAGCTTGCTAACCACCCATTAGTGTGCATTCACAGAGACCACGAAGAAGAAAAAGTGGTTACTTATCTGTAACTTTGGTCATCTGTGAATTCACATGTCCTGCCCTTCCTCCCCGCTAGCCGTCAGGCGTGCCTCTTGGCATTCTATGCAGCAGCAGACAGTTCTAAGGAACTGAGGCACTCGGTGCTGGGGTGGAGTTATAGGCATCGTGGGTCAGGTCCCAGGACCATGTGCCTGAGCTCTCGGAGATTCCGAGATTGCTCTGCGCAGGTGCAGATTAACCCATTAGTGTGAATTCACAGATGACCACTTGAAGAACCAGAGTTACAGGTAAGTAACCACTTTTTCCATTGAGGATCACACATTGAATGCGTTTAATAAGCCAGCTGCAAATCCATCTGGTAGTTGTGCTGTCTGTCCTACTTTGTTCTATCTTGCACAGTAGTAGGTTGTGGTCTACCTTATCAAATGCCTTACTGAAGTCTAAGTATACTATATCCACTTTGTTTCCTTGGTCCACTAATTTAATCACTTTATCAAAGAAGGCAATAAGATTTGTTTGGCATGACCTGTTCTTAACAAACCCAGGCTAGCTTCCAATAATCACTTTGTTATTTTCTAGGCGCTCACAAATCTGCTGCTTGATTATTTTTTCCAGGATTTTCCCATGTATTGATGTCAAGCTGATTATTCTGTAGTTTCCTGGATCCACTCTCCCCCCCCTTTTTTTTTTTTTTTTTTTTTTGAAGATTAGAACCACGTCTGCTCTTTTCCAGTCCTCTGGCAGTTTGCCTGTGCTCTAGGACCTCTCAAAGATTTCTTTCAGTAGTTCCAAGATCACATCTGCCAGTTCTTTTGGTACCCTGGGATTTTAGTGACACTAGCTTGCTGCATGTGTATGCCATCTTAGGTACAAAGATAAGCATCACACGAACTTTGCAGATCACAACTGAAGTGTCTCTTCTCTCAATAATCCCTGTTAAGTTTTTGCTTTGATCCCTTTGTCTGTGAATGCCCTTTCTCTTTATTTTGGTGCCTTGAACATAGCTTGAGAAGTCCACTAATGTAACTATCCCCCAACCTCCCAAAATTTTGTTAGGGACCTCCCGCATGAAACTTCTTTTCTCTTGCCCTGGTCATGAGCTACCGGGGTCTGCCTCAGCTTTATTCCTCAGCTGTGCTCTGTTAAAAGCTAGCATTCAAGAATTCACAGAATTCTGGAATTCACAGCTGCTACTTATAGCTCTCAGTAGTAAACACAACACATTCCTTCCTGTTAATCTGGGCACAGGGTCTCCTATCCCTTAAACTGAGCACATGGTATTTCTGAATGGGGAAATTCTAGCGGTTACTCCAGGTCCCTTCCTGGTGTTAATTAAAAACACCCCTCTGCCTTTGTCTCCTTGGTCTCCCCCTTTCTTTAGTCCCTTCTTCTATTAGACCATTCCTTCCTATTTCTTCCCCATGAAATTCTTCTTAGCTCTCCCTGTTCATTTGCTCTGGTCACGAGCTCCCTGGGTCTGCTCTCTTCCTCGGCTGTGCTCTGTTAGGTGCCAGCAATCACAATTCTCCTGTTTATAACTACTGATTGCAATTGTAGTAAATATACCTTTTCTATTTCTGCTTAAAATGCTTCCAGAGTTATTTTTTCACATATAAAGTGCTAGTTATTGTGAACGGGTCCAGCTCTGAGACATGAACAATTCTCTCATGCTTTCTCTGTGCAGTTGTTATCTGTATGTGCTACTCTGCTATCCAAAAGAAGTTCCCACTTATCCACAATAATATTTCTCTCTTTCTTGGATTACCTGGAGTTCAAAGATTTAGAAGTGCAAGAATGGGCACCCAGCTGGCCTCTTTCAAACTTTTTCTGAGCATCTCCTAGCAACTATTTGAAAATTCTAATCAGTTCAAAATTTCAAACACAGTAGGAGGTTAAAAGGCTCAAAGAGTTGAGGTGGTCCACAAAATTTCAGAATAGGTTCAGGGAGAAAAATGTTTGTTGCTTGTTTGTTGCATTTTGGAGACAGCAGGAAAATTGGTATATAATGCTATTCATTATCTAAACCTAATCTTACTGGAATGAAAGTGATTTTGTCGATTCCTATAATTAAATCAATTTTCATTTTACCATTCTTCCACCAGGTTCTGGTGTATTTGTAGACTAGGACTCAGTAGCCAAAATCCTATTGCTCAGTGCAAGGCAAATCATAATTTTTTGGTCCCTTCCTGCACAGTAAACTGACCATTCCTGTTGCAATTCTCAGGGAAAGGTAATGAACACATGCTGGCTTGGTGACTGCACGTAAGTGAGAATTGTGGAGGGGACACTTTGTTTGCTAGAGGTAAACAGACTGAAAGTTACAATTTGATCTACTCTAGGCAACAGAATGTTGGCCACTGAATTAAGAATTAATTAAGTTATAGAATAGAGGCTATCAAAACAAATTCTTGCCATAAACAGAGCTGATGAAAAGTAGATGGAAGTGACATTTTAGAGTAGTAATGCAACATTCTAGGGATGGGGTACTTGAGTTATGGGACTCACTGTCAAGTTGAAAACAACACTGAACTGAAGAAGAAAAACAGCCATCCACAAATAAAGTATTTCTGGCATACATGAAAGGGGTCACAGACCTCATGGGGAAACTTTTGAAAAAACATAGCCTACAAACAGTATTCAGGCCCACCACAAACATACAACAAATTTTACGGTCAGCATAGGACAAAAGGGACCCCTTCACCACTGCAGGAGTATACCGGATACCTTGCAGTTGTGGCCATGTATATATCGGGACCATAGAATACAGCATCCACAACAGAACCAACGAACATGAGAGACGCTGCAGACTAAAGCAACTGGAAAAATCGACAGTAGCTGAACATGCCCTGAAAGAAGCTGGACATGAAATCCTATTTCAAAACACAGAAGTACTGGACAACACCATCAATCATTATGTTAGACTACACAGGGAAGCCATTGAAATCCACAAACACCAGCAGAGCTTCAACAAAAACGAAGAAAGTCTAAAACTCAACAAAGCCTGGCTCCCAGCACTGAAAAATACAGCCTGCAAAAGGTCAACAAACTCTACCCAGCCACAAGGATCGGTGTTTAATGCACACAAAAGACTAGCTAATGACACCCATCAATCACAGTGACAGACCATCTCCCCCCATCACAACAATACACCCATAACAAAAAACATCCTGATCACCATAATCACCCAATCTTCTGAAAAGGACAAAAATCTGATCCCACAGCTACAAATATTCAGCTATCCCACACACTACACCAGAACACAGACAGAGTTCTAACTCCTGTCTTCTGAAGATGCCAGCAACAGAGACTGGCAAAATGTTACAAAGAAAAACCTACAACAACCACTTGGACTCATATTTCGTGCTTGGTACCAAAGACTTGGATTTGGGACTCAATCCCAAAAACTTACCAACATCCCTGCTACATTCCTTTTATGTGTGGTCACCATATGTCAGTGACATGAGGATAGGTGGGTATTTTTTACGTACACAAATACAGAGAGAGATTGATCTATTTGAACCAAATGGAATCTGTGGCCAGCCACAATCCAGTTTTCGCTCCCTTTTCAGAATCAAATTCACTGAAATGAAGCTCCAAAATGAAATGCTGATGAGAGCATGACTTGTTCTGGGAAAGGAACCTGTAGTAATTACACCTTGAGAACTAGAAGTGATATCTAATAGAAAAAGATACCTTGGGGAACAATGCTGAAATGGGATAAAATGATGGATTAATAGGTTTTCTACATCTCTAATTTTTATGTTCCAGTACAGAGAGTCGGGAGAATAGGAGAGATACACAGGGAGGGGGCCTGGCACCATATGTTCAGAAGCTGATAAGGGCACTTACATAAATAGAAAGAGAATTTGGACAGGCAAATGAAACCCCACATATAATGTAACAAAGCAAAGCTCGGCTGTTTGTCAGGCGACTGGAAAGAGTGGGCAGGTGACACCTGCTCTTGCTGAGCTCCTGCTAAGGCACCCTAGTTAGAGAAGCAAATTACCCAAGGAAGGGCAGAATGAAAAGCTCTTTCAGAGGTCATTAGTGGAACTGGTCTTGTCAATGCAGCAGTTGATTGGAGAAAGACAGAAAATTACAGGGCTGTGATTGTAGAGGGGAAGCTTTTAACTGCTTCCTGCTGTTCCGTCATTCGGTGCTAGCCCCAAGTGGCCAAATTAAATTTGTGTCATGTTTCTAATTCCCAGACCACAAATCACTCTTTCAAGCTGGTATTTAAAAAGAATAAAGAAAGTTTGCACATGGTCGGAAGTAGAGTTGCTAAATATTTGTTCAGAAAGCCAGGGGTGAGGATTGGGGAAAGTATGGGAAGGCTACCAAGTGACCTCTGTCTTTAGCTTACTCTGGGTAGATTTAGCAACCACCTTCAACAAAATCCAAAGGATTCTCCTTGGCAATCTGCTGTATGACGAAAGAGAGCAGCAGCAGTGATTGGTAATTTGTGTCTGGCTGTTACATTGTCAATGACTGTTTCCACAGAAAGGAAATATCTGGGAGCTAACCATTGGAGACTGCTTTGCCCATTGACCAACCTGTGAAGTCATGTTGACTGAGCAATTTCACTGCTTCAACAAGAATAAAGGGAATGAAGAGAAACAAATAGCCAGTAAATCCATTCCCCTTTCATGCCCTTGTTTCCTCAAATTAGGAGGTAATTTCTTCCCCACAACCATCTCCTACTGAGTATCTTCTTCCCATTAACTTCCCATGGTTAATGCCACAAAAGGAATAGAAGCAATGACATCACAATGATGTTCAGCTACCTGGAGTTCTACTTCATAGCTGATTACTTGCTCTAATAGCTGTAGGGCAAGATTTTTTTAAAGCAGGCAGTACAGACTAGTGTATTTGCAAAGGCTTTCACGGCCGGGATCTAATGGTTGTTGTGGGTTTTTCGGGCTCTTTGGCCGTGTTCTGAAGGTTGTTCTTCCTGACATTTCGCCAGTCTCTGTGGCCGGCATCTTCAGAGGACAGGAATAGGAACTCTGTCCATGCTCTGTTGGTGTTTGTTGGATAGTTGAGTATTTATAGCTGTGGGAAACAGCTTTTGTCTTTTTTCAGGAGATAGGGTGATCGACATGTTGATCAGAAACATGCTGATCACCCTATCTCCTGAAAAAAGACAAAAGCCATTCCCACAGCTATAAATACTCAACTATCCAACAAACACCAACAGAGCATGGACAGAGTTCCTACTCCAGTCCTCTGAAGATGCTGGCCACAGAGACTGGCAAAACGTCAGGAAGAACAACCTTCAGAACACGGCCAAAGAGCCCGAAAAACCCACAACAACCAGTACAGACTAAGGTTGAACCAAATGTCACCATGAAAGTTGGGGGTGAGCAGGGAGAGTTGGGTCAAAAGGTTCCACAAAACACCACTTATTTACCGTTTCCTATCAAATATTGGTATCCTACTGCGACAATCCCAGACAATCAGAGATCATATGGTCAACACTGATAAGGCCATATGGTCACAGAAACATTTAGAAGACAGAATGGAACGAGTGAAGGAAGTACCGTAATGGCCTGCTTAGTGCTTGGGATGCATTTAAAAATTGGAGGACCAACTGAATCAGCACTAAATGGGAGTTTAACATTGTTATCATATGATGGCCTTGTGGGGGCTCAGTCTACCTCTATTATGCAGCAGGTAGACCATGCCCCAAGCCCTTATCTAGCACCACAAAATGGCCACCAGAGCATGTGTACTATAAAGCAGTAGTTCCCAACCTTGGGTACCCCGGACTACAACTCCCAGGAGCCTTCACTACTAACTGTACTGACCAGGATTTCCGGGAGTTGTAGTCCAAGAACATCTGATACAGTGCTATACTGTATAGATAACCCTAACCCTAAAAAATTAAAAACAAGTTAAATTTCTTTAAAAGCACTGTGGTCCACTTGCCTTGCTTGCCCCCCCCCATTCCCCTTGCTCTCTTGCTCCCTTTTTGCCTGCCCCCCACTTGCTCACCATCCTGGTCTTGCTCACTCACGGCTCACCCTCCAATTCACTCGCCCTTCCTGCCTTGCTAGTCCCCTGCCCCCCCACTTGTCCACTCACCCCATTCACCCACCCACCCACCCACCCACCTACTCACTCACTCACTCACTCACTCACTCACTCACTCACTCACTCACTCACTCACCCTCCCTGCCTTACCCATCTGCCCACTCACCCGGCTTTTGTTTGCATACCCTCCCTCCCTTGTGAGCCCCCTGTCTCCCCTCCCCTGCTCGCTTGCTCACTCACCCTCCCTCCCTTATTCACCTGCCCGTTTGCCTGCCTCCCTATTCATTCAGCCTCCCTGCCTGCTTGCCCTCCCCCTGCCCACTCATTTTCTTACTCTCCCTTCCTTTGTGCAGGGCACAGGGGGCACTGACTCCGGCAAGGACGCCCATGCCGACCCGAATCCAAAACAAAGCCATTCCTGTGTCAGTTTATTCCAGCAGTGAGATCAGGCCCCCAAGAAGTGTGAAGTTTGCCAACCCCATGCTTTGGCTCTGCTATGAACTCTATTCAAACATAATTTAAGCAGATATACTCCCCATGGGTAGAATGCAGTGCCCTAGCCACACTCCCTCCATTTTCAGTCTGTTGCCCTGCTACTTAGGGAGAGCAAGGAGTCTGGAGAGCTATCTACCTGCACTCCCCAGGTTAGCCAGTCCTCTGATTTTCCAAGGCCCCAGCACACAGACCTACAGAGAGCACAGTGCTCCATTGTCAGTCTTGCCCCACTCCATGTACAGTATAAGAGGACAATGAAACTGGAAACAGATGGGGCTGGGGCTGGCTAGAACACTTCCTTCTATCCCTGGTAAGTATACTTGCCTAGATAGGGACTGAAACTGACCCGAAACTATAAAGAAAAGGCAATTTCTTAGAATGGGCCGACAAGGGAGAAAGGATCATTCCGGGAGGAGAGCAGTTCTAGGATGTGCTTGGTCTCTTACAATTGTTGTGGCCAGGAGAGTGGCTTCCTAATCTCCCTCTTTTCATGGGGGAGTCAGAACTTGGTTTGTCCCTCTTTATTACTTTGCCATAAGAATGTGGGTTGTTGGATTGGGATCTGTAGCTTACACTGATTATGATGGGTCATCTGATCGCCGCATGGGTTTTGAAATATATATCCTGTTTTCCAAAACAAAACGAAAAAGACTCCCTCTATCAGGCAGAACATTTACCTCATACTTTCCTTAGCTGATGGCTCTTTTCCTCCCATCACCCCCACCCCCCACCAAAGATGACAACAGAGCTTTTGGACATACTTGTTTATGTGATTGTATCAACAATCCTCCTTGAAGAGTGGAAAGCATTGTGAGTACACTCAGGCGTCCCCTGGGCAATGGCATACAGCCAACAAATCCTTCCCTTCCAGAAGCCTTGCACTGCAAACTTGCTGATAAGCAGAATGGACCCAGTCATCCTTTTAGGACCACAAATGACAAGGAATTCTAACATTTTTATCTATATTTCATATACATTCATAATTTTAAATAGTCACACTCTCAGAAACGAATAAAGAAACATTTAAGTATATAGCACAACCCCACCCACCCACATACTTCTCTTTTCTTCTTTTTATTATTTCTCTTTCTCTCTTTCTCTCTTTTTCTTTTTCTTTTATTATTATTATTCTATAACAAACAAATAAATACAATTACAGAGGGGAAAGGAAAGAAAACAGAACAATACATAGGTATGGGGAAGTGATTACAATATACAATATCTAGTATAATCTTGACTCCACCCACCTACTTTTTTAACATTTTTTTATAAACAAATACAACAAAAATATACAAAAATACAAATAATAGTGCTTGCTATACATGAAATTCTGCTGTGCACCCCATACCCACGAGACCCCATTGAACAATATTTTTATTACAAACTTTCTTTCCAAAATTGTATAGATTGTTATTCAGAGGCTTTCCCCTTTCCTTTTACTAATACAAATTGAACAAATCTACCCCAAATAGCATAAAAATTATTAGAACTTATTTCCCCTCTTTCTTGAGTTCAATAGTCAATTTATCATTTAATGCAATGTCCCATACTTCACCATAGCAGATTACTAATTTAATATCATTTTTGTTTTTCCAAAACCTAGCTATTAATATTCTAGCACTTGTCATAAAGTTGGTAATCAATTCCTTCGAGTAATAATCAAGATCTAAATTATCAACAATTGACCCACCTACTTCTCTGATGTTTGGCATGTATAAGCCCATCATAAATGGCTCCTGTGTATGTTTGAAAATGGAGTCCAATTCTAACTAACAGGAAAAGAAACAAATGCCATTTCTTGACTTCTCATGGCAGTCAGTGGAAGCACTAGCAAGATTCTAGCTTCAGAATTAGGAAATGAGGCTGCACTGGGTACCTTTGCTTATACCTCTTCCTATAGGGAGGAATGGGGTGTAAAAATGTTACTAACTTCTGAGCCATTGTTCAGAACACCCTCTGACCAACAACAGATTGTCTCTACAACAAGCCTGAATAAAATGCAACAGCTGTTTTCACCAAAATCTGACAAGAATATATGATACCTTTCCACAAATTGGAGGAGAAAAGGGTCAATGTGTCAGTTTTTTGTATTTTTTTAAAAAAATTCTGCTGCTTCTTGGCAGAGTTTATCAGATCAGCTTGAAATCTGGCATATTTGAACTTCAGGTACATCTCCCATGCCAAGATTCATATCATCAGCTTGATGAGTATCATTTTTATAAGCAATATAATTTGGAGGCTTATGATGGCAGAATTTTTGAGGAGGTTCATCTTGGCCAGAGGGGCACCATACTACTCCTTTAATTTGTAAGAAGATATTGCCATTTGCTTTCTGGCCCTACAGGGAAAACACACAGTGGGAAAACGGAAGCCCTTCTGGAATCTCATGCCAGTACCTGATACAGTATTGCTTTTCCTTCACATCATTCTCCACAGCCTACCTGTCGGTTGGTTTGTTTTGTCTCTCAGACAGTGTCCAAATCTGGCACACTCTGCAAGCCATTGCCTAGTTAAATCTGGAGCACTGCCAACATCCCTGCACCTGCCTCCATGACCTCTGCCGCTTTTGGTGCCAGACCACCTTGGTATACTTGGCTGCCAGCCGAAGCCCTGTAGTAGCTGGTTGCTGGCCAGCCCTCCTCATCTCTTTTGCCTGCTGCTTCTCTGCCACCACACTGCTGCCTGTTTGAATGAGACAGCCTCTCGGCCCCCACACATTACTGACGTCCACCTCAGTAAGATAGAGCCCATCCACCTGCTTGGTGATATGTCTACCTGCTGGAGAAAGAGGCTGTGCCCAAAACACATCTTACTTATTTCAGCCTCAATGAAGAAAAAAAAAGGAATTGTGCCTGTATCATACCATGGAAAGCTGGCAGGGTGTAGTTCTCCTGGTTTTCAGACAGAGTTCTTTCCTAATCCTACCTGGAGATGTGATGGATTGAACGGTGCTCTGCTTCTGATGTACAACATATCCAGCTGCTGACTTGTTTCAGTTTGACAAAGACAGAGAAACACAGCTTGGGATGGCCCTGTCTCCTGTGCCAAGGCTGCTAGCCATTGTGACTTCATGCTACTTGGGTAAGAGAGACAAGCCTTTGTGACCTGACACAGGTGTAGTTTTCATCTGAAGGAAAGAGCCTGGCTGTTGGGACTTCCTCCAATCCTTCTATAAGAGGTAAAGGTAAAGGTAAAGGTTCCCCTTGACAATTTTTGTCCAGTCGTGTTTGACTCTAGGGGGCGGTGCTCATCCCCGTTTCCAAGCCATAGAGCCAGCGTTTTGTCCGAAGACAATCTTCCGTGGTCACATGGCCAGTGCGACTTAGACACGGAACACTGTTACCTTCCCACCGAGAGAGGCTGACTAAATGCTTTGGACAATTTCTGTCAACCTAAAGGAGATGAAGACTTTCACTCCCACTGTCATATTTTAGTGACCACTTTCACAAGGAAGGTATCGTGTCCATCTTTGGGCAGAAGGAAGGTTCTTAACTTTTATCTCAGAGTTTCATCTTCTCCATTACGTGTTTCATCTCTTCTCTGGTGGTCAGGGAGGTCCCATTGGACATGAACACCCTTGTGAGCAAAGACTGACTGCCCCTCTTGCTGTAATGTAATCACAGCCCCTTTCTGTGTTTATGTTTGCCTGGTGCCTGCCAGTCATTCCACTAATGAATAAGAGGCACTTAAGTGTTAGCATCAACCACTTCATTAAGGCAACATGAGTTCTGCCTTATCAGGCCTCCAGATCAGAGAAATGTTGTGTGTTTGCCTGTGTAGACTTACAGGCACCTCTGCAGACTTTCACAATGAACACATAAAAGTACGCTTCTTAATGGGGTGGGGTTTATCTGGATCCTTACATCCCCATCATGATTACAGTCCTATATGTTTCCAGGTTTAATACGAGCAAAACAGGAAAGAGGAAGAAAGAGAGATGAAGCTGCCCTCCTCGTCATCTTGCCTGATAGCGGGCAACTGAGGAGTGGATTAGCAGTTGTTGGGGAAGACTTTTCTGGAAATGAACTTGGGGTTGCAACACTGTCCAGAAGCCACTAGGATTTACCCCAGTTCCTTTAGACTTCCCATCCACACCCCAACACCACTTTAGTGAGTGTTCCTGTATCTCAGATTCTGGAGAGAACCAGGTGGTCTTGCTATCACAAGTACCTTTCCCATGATGTTGACCCTTCCCACAGCTCTCCTCACAGGAAATCATAGCAATTTATTTGCTGACATGCAGGATCAGCCTCACCTTTTACCAGACTAGACAAGGGTGAGGCAGCAGATTTTTGGTCTGCCACAAAAGAGCAACAAATTTTAAATTATTTGATTTGTTATTATGGTATGTTTACTGGGGCAAGGCACTCATGAGATTTTCCTCTCTTCTTTTAACTTGTCTGTGTTTGGGTCAGGTCCATATCTAGGACAGGAGAACTTGGGCCTTGCTCCATGGCACCAAAATTTAGAAGGTTCTGAAATCTAGAGATAAAGGTAGTGGTGAGTATTAAGAAGATACTGTACTCAGAAAAACCTGTCAACACTATTCATTTTTTTAAAAAAGCATAATTTCCCCCTTTTGTTTGGGGTTCTTTCATCTGATGATGTGGCTCATTAAATAATCCTCATCCCAAACGACATTTTACAGGTAATCGCCAGCAATTTGGGTAGGGCAAGAAATGATACAGATGCAAATACAAAGAAGTCGGGAACCATGATGTTATTGGTGTGATATGTAAATAGTCACAGGAAGAAACCTTTCTGATTATGGTATTTTGCCTCAGGGCCTGTCCAGACTGGCCATTTTGCATGTGAGGTAGATCAGACAAAAAGGGTCTGTTAATGTTGGGGGGGGGGCAAAGGGGAGGAGCCATTTGGCATGTTCCTTCTGTATGAACAGCAAATGACCCCTAATCAATTAAGCACTTCCCATTTTAGCACAATGTGCTCTTCTGCTTCCAGCAGAAGTTTGCTGCCTCTTTTTGCTGATCCTGCCACACTCCCCTCCACAACTGATCAGCAGAGGTGGAAGCTGGTGCAGTGCCAGAGAGGTTCAGAGACGCTCACAGCTTCACAGCTTGTTGCCTATCAGCTGTTTTTGTCCACTTCCCAGCTGATCGCCACAGCTGCTGGAAATCCAGCAAAAGATGGAAAAGGTGGTCTCTGGAGTGACAGTGGTGGTGTGGCACAGCCACCATGTGGTGGTGAGCTGGTGAGCAGCATTTGCCTCCTCAGGAGTGGTCACAGAGGAGCCTTTGCTGGTCTTCAAAAGCTGCCACTCACCTTTTGAATCCCATGGAATCGTGCCAAATAGAATGCCCTAGCAATGTTCAGAAAAGTGTGAGACAGCTCTTAGAGAGGAAGGATGGATTGTTCTGAGCAGAAACAGCAGTGGGCACGGTGTTTTTAAAATATAAACTGTGCCCTCAGCTATTCATATATCAGAGCAATATGCCAGTGCGGACAGGCTCTGAGAAATAGGTTTTTTACACTCCTTAACAGGAGCCCCGTGTAGAACACATTGGTGTAGTCCAGTCTAGCCCACTTGTGAGTCTGTCCCATTTCAGCCTTTCTGCTGGCGTGTTAGTCAAGAGTACCAGCCTACCTGTGATACACCAATGATTCTGCCATGTCCTAAATACCTCAACAAAAGGATCTTTGGTATAGACTTGCACTCTCCATGGAGCACATTAGCAATCATGAATAGGATAAAAGCACTTAGAGACGAAAGTCCGTCAAAACAACTCTATAATCTTCCTTTTAATGTCTGCAGCAAAATAATAAGCATCTTGTGAGGGAGTGTATATATATACATACACACATACACACATACACACATCCCAACCTCATTTCCCTAGAGAAGAGTCACTGGGGAAGCAATTTGTTTCTTTTTAACTAAGACAGGAACCTTTGAAGTCATGGACTCTTCTGCCTCACCAAGTATCCCATTTAATCTTGCATTTGGGGGCGGGGCGGGTGCCAATTTGAAGCTTGCTGGAGTTGCTAACTACTTGTGAGATGTTTACATTATTTACAGCCCTGACAAAGTGATTTCCCCAGTTAACAGGAAGGCTACATACAAAGCACATTCTAAGACAGTGGTTTCTATCTTTTTTTCACTTGCATACCCCTTGGCAGCCTATTTCCATAAATTGTAGCCTTCATATTAGCAAAATGTTTCAAATTAATATAGCTGCTGTTGTTTCACATTTATATGTTGCAACTGTAAATAAATAGCCCAATAATGGGATTAAAAAGCAATGGAATAATAAGGTGAGCAGATAGTGCATATATATGAAACCCACATTCAAAACTCAAAAGATACAATGAATTCAAGTAAATATGTCACAAATGACATAAAAACCCTACATTATATTAATTAATACATTGCATGTGTTACTTAATTTATTAATAACTGAAACATTTTAATATGTTTTGAAATATCCATAAAATACAAAACTAGTATTTTGTACCCGACAATTGCTCAGTTCATTTTGAGGCACATCGTTTTTTTGACATCTGGTTCAACCAGTGTAAGATACAGTCTTAAATCAGGAACTGCATTCAGCTTATAATGGTATTTATAAGTGCACATCCTTATATGGTTTCAGCACAATCAAATATTCAAATATGCTTTTGTATTTCTTGATGATTTTAAGATACAATGTTCTTGTACTTGTTGTGTCATCAAGTATCTTTGACTTGTGGCAATCTTATGAATTGGTGACCTCCAGAAGGTGATGGGGCTTGCCTTTGTGACATCATCGTTTGCAACTATGATCCCAAGAGCCAATCAGACCACTTAGACCAACCAATTGCCCAACCCACTCCCATTGTAGAGCTTGTACTTTATTTCTAAGATAATATTAAAGATAATATTAGAGATGAACAAGCTGAAGACTGTAATTACTGTATGGAGCTCCAAATGCTAATTATTTATAGATTGAGAAAGTTAGAAAAGTGAGTTTAATTACTTACTTTACAGATAAAATGAAAATACAGTAGGACCCCCTTATCTGCCTCATCAGTATCCACTGATTCACTTATCCATGGTCTGAAAAGTCAAAAAATATTAAAGGAAAAAAATCCACAAAATATATATTTTTAATAATGCATTTACCAGAACTGGTCACTAGAGGTAGCCAGAGACCATGTTAAGTATAGCATTTGCTATTATATTCTGAGCTACTGTATATTCTAGAGGGAACGTAATAACCAAAGTGGCATTAAATAACATAGAGTGCCTGCCTGCCTTGGAAGAGTTGGACAGTGAACCAACTTTAGCAGAAATAAAATTGGCCTTGGATTCCCTCGCCTCCGGCAAGGCACCTGGAAAGGATAACATCCCTGCTGAAGTGCTGTAAAGAGATTATCACCACCCAGCTGTATGAAATCTTTTGTCTTTGCTGGAGGGAAGGTGGAGTACCACAGGACATGAAGGATGCAAACATCATCACACTGTATAAGAACAAAGGTGACAGGGCTTACTGAAGTAACTACCGTGGCATCTCTCTTCTCAGCATTGTAGGGAAGCTGCTTGCCTGTGTCATGCTGAAGAGACTCCACGTGCTTGCAGACAGAGTCTAACCAGAATCACAATGAGGATTTTGAGCTACTAGATCCACCACCAACATGGTATTCTCCACTTTTTTTGTGGCCTTCATAGATCTCACAAAGGCCATTGATTTATGAATCGTTTTAGCAAGGCCTGCCAAGATTTTGGATTAACAATCAGCCTGAAGAAAACACAAGTCATGTGCCAGGGCATGGACTCACCTCCCTCTATTACCATCTTTTCACACGAATTGGAGGTTGTTCATGATTTCATGTACCTTGGCTCAACAATCTCCGACACTCTGCCCCTAGATGTTGAGCTGGATAAATGCATTGGCAAAGCAGCTACCATGTTCTCTAGACTCACAAAGAGAGCATAGCTCAATAAGAAGCTGACAGCATATACCAAGATCCAGGTCTATAAAGCCTGCGTCCTGAGCACACTCCTGTACTGCAATGAGTCCTGGACCCTTTGTGTACAGAAGGAGAGGAAGTTGAACATGTTCCATATCTGTTGTCTCCGATGCATTTTTGGCATCACCTGCATGACAAAGTTCCAAATAGAGTAGTCCTGGAACGAGCTGGAATTGTCAGCATGTATACATTACTGAAACATCAACGTCTACGTTGGCTTGGGCATGTAGTGAGAATGGCTGATGATCGTATTCCAAAGGATCTCCTGTATGGAGAATTACTGCAGGGAAATCGCCCCAGAGGGAGACTATAGCTGTGATACAAGGACATCTGCAAGCGGGATCTGAAGGTCTTACTAATGGACCTTAACAGAAGGGAAATCTTGACATCTGAGCATTCAGCCTGGAGGCAGGCGGTGCAGCATGGCCTCTCCCAATTTGAAGAGACACTTGTTCAGCAGGCCGTGGCAAAGAGGCAGTCCTGAAACCAGCAAAATTAGGGAGCTGGACAGGGGACAGATAGTATTTGTCTTCAGTGTGGAAGGGATTGTATTGGCCTTATCAGCCACACTAGATGCTGTTCCAAGACCTCTGTTCAGAGCACGTTACCATATTCTCTCAAGACTGAAGGATGCGTATTGCCTACTTGCTATTATAATAGCGTCCACATTTTTCAACATCCACATAGGGGCTTGGAACTAATCCCTCATAGATGTGGAGATCCTACTGTACTGTATATTACCACACTATAGTTCAGAAGGTGGTGATCAGGTGTGATTTTTAAATGTATACATTTCCCTCTAACTCTAATTATGCAGGCTAATGTGTAGCCTGCATAATTAATTTGTAAACCGCCCAGAGAGTGCTTGAAGCACTATGGGGGGTATATAAGCAGCACGCTTTGCTTTTTGCTGTTTTTCCAATACAAGCTCAACACAAGCTCAGAACTATATGCACTATATCAGAACTATATTGAACACAGATTGTGTTCAATGGTGCACATTTTTATAGCTATTTTTAAAAATCCTTTTGTTATTATTTTGTCGCAAGCTCAAAACTATATACACTTTGCACCATAGATTATGTTTTCATCCTTCCTGATCCCAGGGGGTGAAATTTAATACACTCTTGTCAAAAAAACAGAGATGAATTTCTCATCATTCCTTACTAGGGGTGAGACTAAGAAGCTTCCTAAGCTCTCCTACTTGGTTCATGGGGGAAGCACAACCTGAAGATAGAGCTTATTGATTCACAGTTCAGTCTGTTTGCGACATTGCCTTCTGGCCATGATATTTGAGCTATAACAAGGTAAGAAGTAGTATGGTACTTATTCCCAAATAGTTTGGTTTTCTAAAAGTTGTAAAGTTAGATATTTTTCTAGTAATGATCGTAGTCTTATATTTGAGAACTTCCAGATGCTTCCAGATCATCTACTCTGCTCATCATGCATTCACTTGATAAAATCAATTCTAGTTTTAGAAAACACACACACACATACACACACACAAAGGGTCTGTAGCTCCAAGTACATAATGTCCAAGTACATAATAAATCACAACTAAAGTAGGCCTATTGAATCAATGGAGTGTTGACGTTGACTCACTGAATCACCACTAATTCAGTTGGCCTAATCTTGCTGTGACTAACTACTGGATTTCAATCATTATGCAAAGTAGCAAACCCAAAGAAATGGACATAAAAAGGACAGCCACAACAAGTGTCCCAAACAGTGTTTAGAACCCTTATCTTCTCAAGTGCAATCTAGAACTTTTAGAACTTGAATTCATGAGAAATATATAAAATCAATTGGAAGAAAATGAAAAATGATTCACTAACAAGTCATTCCAATGGATCCACACGAGTTGAGACTAAAATTAGATTTAGCCCTTAAATTCAGTTGCTGGTCTCAACCACAGTAGACCTACTGAATGAGAGGGACTTACTGTCAACACTCATGTAAGTTTTACTGATTAAAGTGTTCTACTCCAGTTAGCACCAGTAATTGGATTCACAGCCAGATTCAGTCACAAATAATTGGAACATTACATTAATTAGAAATTTGTGATCAACATAATTTCTATTTACATTTTTAACATTGTTTAACATTCTTACAAATAAAAACGTTGTTGACAGATTTTCTTGTGTGATTCACTTTATTTTCTTGGTACAAACTTGTTAAACCCTAGAGTGCTATGGATTAAGATGAATTTGGCTAAATTACACAATGTGATATGATTTTTCTGAGGCTTATATAATACCAATTTGAAATCAGGTACTTCAATTCAACAGGAAGGGGAAAAATCAATTGGTTGTCTGTGAAATAACTTGCATGAAAAGCAACTAAAAGGGTAAAGGAAGAAGTCACCTTAGCTCTTTTATTCTTCTTTCTGTAAAACGTGTTACAAAACTAATCAAAGCAGTCAACGCAACTCAGCAGGAAGATTTTAAACTTTCGATTTCCATTCTGCTTTGCAAAAGGAAGGGAAAATAGGGGAAAGAAGCACCAGCAAAAGTCACAGAAATTGTGCAGTATTTTCTACCCTGCCTTTTTATGTAATGTCAGTGGAACTTTTTGTTCACAAAGGACACAGGATCTGACCACCCCTGAGGACTTCCAGATTTACAACTAACTTCCTGTGCTTTGCAACCAGTTTGCTCTACTTGAGCAGCCTGTGCTAAATGACTCAAGAATCTGAGCAGCCTGTTGTTTTTTACACTATGCTTCACTCTAATAAATCAACAGTTTTAGGACTACAGCCTGACTCTCCTCTCCAGTAAAACTGCTTTGGTTAGAGAGGAAGGTTGCTGTTTATGCATTTTTACTGCCATGAGTCTGTTGGCTGGTGTTCCTGCTGACTCAAATGCCTCCCAGCCATTCTATAATTGTGAATAAAAATGTCACTCATTTGCCAAGTTATTTAACTAGAAAGGTTTGCTTACAGAAAAGAACTGAGAAGGTGACTGGTGAGAATGAGGGGAAATTTTAGAAGGCTGCTTGCAAAAGTGCTGAAGGGCGATCATGGTTGTGGTCACCTTAAGCATTTCTTCTGTCTATCAGGCCAAAAACAAAATAAGATTTTTAAAAATAAAGAAGACAAAAACATGGTGGCACTTGTAGCGGGCACACTGAAGCCTCTATTGTCTCAGGCCTCCAGGAGTGCTCACTCTTCCTCCTCAGTTGCTGCCACCAATAGTATCAAATATTTAAGAAGACAAGTGTTGTTTTAAAACTAAAACGTGTCTATTTGAATAACAAAATAATATGGGTAAATCACAGGTTGTTAATCAAGGTCTCTCACTCAATGACACACACAGACTCTTCTCTCACTGACTCTTTGGCTCACAGGCCCACAGACACACTAATCTCTAACTTTCTCAAATTTCACTCCAAATCTCCCTCTCATACACCATACACCCTTATTTATATTCCAGCTCCTCCCCCTTTAGCACCACCTTCCGTCCCCTCATTGGCTGCTGTTCCACTGCTCAGCTGTGACGGACAGGTGAGGGCAGGGCTGAACGCTACAGCACCTTAAAGACTAACTGCTATATTTTAATGTGAGTTTTCATGGAAAAGTCCAAGAGGAAGATTTTTCTGTTTATGCTCCCTTTGAGGATGGGCCCATCTACAAGTGGCCATTTGATTCTTTTTAAACATTATTTTGTGGAAAATGTGGATAAGAGAGACCTTTTCTCCCTCACTTCATAACACTAGGGCTCAGGGGCCATCCAGTGCAACTGCATTGCAGGAGACTCAGAGCAGGAAAATGGCTGTGTTTCTTCACAGACTCCACAGCAAATGTGTGTCATTCACGGCCCCAAGATGCAGTGATAGCCACTGCCTTAGATGGCTTTAGACGTGAGAAGGGAGAGAAAAGGTAGCCATAACACCTACTACTTGTCATGATGGGTGTATGGAATGTGCGGGTCCAACCAATGGAGGCTGCTGTCTCTGATTTCATTTTGGAGTTTGGGAATCCACTCCAAGTTTCAACGTGAACTTTAAGGAAGGCATTAGAACTGTTCAAACTACTTTGAGAATAGGGTTCGTCACCTCAAAGAGAGTTCAAAAAAGGCCAAACTAAAATCAGAGTGGATTCACAGTCCCTATGAAATCAGTACCACAAGTCGTCATAAGGTTCAGAACCAGAGTTTTCCTACTGCCAACTGGCAGAAATAAGAAAGGGCTGTTGCCTTTATGCAGGGCTGGCCCTACTATTAGGCAAAGTGAGGCCGTTGCCTCAAGTGGCACAAGCTGCGAGGCGAGAGGATAGGGAAGGAAAGAGCTCTGTGCTAAGCAGCCTGTTCTGCTTCACTAAGCAATCCTGTTGCCTTCAGTTATGGTGGAAGATGTGGTACCATCACTGGCAGGGGGAAAAGATTCAGCTGCTGTGACAGCTGACGTTTGGAGATACTGAGCAGCAAAATTTCTTGGACTTCCAGAGATATCTGATTTGGCTCTCAGACTAGACAAAGCAACTTGCCTGATCCCATAGGATTTCTTATATTTGTACAAAGTATATTCTTGTCCATGGGATGTATACCACAATTTATTTTGGTTTTAAAGTGCCACAGACCACTTTTGCCTGTTTGATTTATTGCCTCTGCTGTAGCTGCAAACCAAAATGGCTGCTCACCTGAAATATGTCTTTCTCTGTTCACCATGTAGCTCTGGTCAATAACATTTGGTCTACATAGCAGATTTGTGAGCGGTTTTAATGGAACTTCTACTTAGAAATTAGAGCCACTGAACCTAGATTTAGCTATGATTAAACATTCATCGGATCTGGTAATACAGTTATTAAGCAGCCCTGTGGTTGTATTAAGCAGACCTTACAAATTCCATTAACGCAATAAGGGAATGAATATAAAGTAACATTGAGATGGATGTTTCTAATAACACTTTATCCAAGCACTTTAATCAAAGAACTAAAAAGTAGCAGGTAATTGTTCATCTCTATGCTATCCACTTAGAAGGTAGCCCTTTTGGAGTGGCCTGATCCTACTTATTCTTAGGTTTGTGCAGCTCTTTGTGCATTTCTTGATCAGTATGGGTTTTTTTACTCTGCAAATGGGGAAAACAAAAGGCTACAATAACAGTAACCAACAACAACATGTTGTTCTTATTGCACTCTACATCAGAGCTGCATGCCAGAGTTGAAAATAAAGAACTGGAAATATTAACAAAGTACAGAGACCTGGCAATCGAAACATCTCACCTGTTGAAGAAACACACTTCAGTGGTCCCCGTAGTCATTGGGGCTTTGGGAACAATATCAAGACATTTCATACAGTAGTATAAGCAGTTGCAGATCTCAGTAATCACACAATGTGAACTACAAAAAATGGCAATATTAGGAACAGCATACATAGGTTAGGCATCCTTCAGTCTCGAAAGACTATGGTAGCGTGCTCTGTATGGAGGACTTGGAACAGCGTCTAGTGTGGCTGAGGAGGCCAATTCGAGAGTGACAATCCCTTCCACACTGAAGACAAATTCAATCTGTCCCCTGTCCAGCTCCCTGGTTTTGCTGCTTTAGTGACTTCCTCTTTGCCTCGGCCTGCTGGGCAAGGGTCGCTTCAAATTGGGAGAGCCCGCGATGCAGTGCCTGCCTCCAGGCTGAACGCTCAGATGTCAGGGTTTCCCATCTGTTGAGGTCTATTCCTAAGGCCTTCAGATCTTGCTTGCAGACGTCCTTGTATCGCAGCTGTGGTCTCCCTCTGGGGCGATTTCCCTGCACGACATGCCCAAGCCAACGTAGATGTCGCTGTTTCAGTAATGTATTCATGCTGAAAATTCCAGCTCGTTCTAGGACTACTCTGTTTGGGACTTTGTCCTGCTAGGTGATACCAAAAATCCGTCGGAGGCAACGCATATGGAACGTGTTCAGCTTCCTCTCCTGCCGTGCACAAAGGGTCCAGGACTCGCTGCAGTACAGGAGTGTGCTTAGGACACAGGCTCTATAGACTTGGATCTTTGTATGTGTCGTCAGCTTCTTATTGAGCCATACTCTCTTTGTGAGTCTAGAGAACATGGTGGCTGCTTTGCCAATGCGTTTATCCAGCTCGACATCCAGAGAGAGGGTGTCAGAGATGGTTGAGCCAAGGTACACAAAGTCATGAACAACCTCCAATTCTTGTGTAGAGATGGTAATGGAAGGAGGTGAGTCCATGCCCTGGCCCATGACTTGTGTTTTCTTCAGGCTGATCGTTAGTCCAAAGTCTTGGCAGGCCTTGCTGAAACGATTCATGAGTTGTTGGAGGTCTTCAGCAGAGTGGGCAACGATGGCTGCATCATCTGCGAAGAGGAAGTCCCGCATGCATTTCAGTTGAACTTTGGTCTTCGCTCTCAATCTAGAGAGATTAAAGAGCTTTCCGTCTGATCTAGTCCGGAGATAGACACCCTCGGTTGCAGTTCCAAAGGCATGCTTCAGCATGACAGCAAAAAAGATCCCAAAAAGTGTTGGTGCGAGGACACAGCCCTGTTTCACTCTGCTTCGGATGTCAAAGGGGTCTGATGTTGTGCCGTCAAAAACTACCGTGCCTTTCATTCCCTCATGGAAAGATCTGATGACGTTAAGGAGACGAGGTGGACATCCAATCTTGGGAAGTATTTTAAAAAGGCCATCCCTGCTAACCAGATCAAATGCTTTTGTAAGGTCTATGAAGGCCACTAAGAGTGGCTGTTGTTGTTCCCTGCATTTCTCCTGCAGCTGTCGGAGGGAGAATACCATGTCAGTGGTGGATCTATTAGCTCGAAATCCGCACTGTGATTCTGGATACACTCTGTCTGCAAGCACCTGGAGCCTCTTCAGAACAACACGGGCAAGCAGCTTCCCTACAACGCTAAGAAGAGAGATGCCACGGTAGTTATTGCAGTCACCCCTGTCTCCTTTGTTCTTGTACAATGTGACAATGTTTGCATCCTTCATGTCCTGTGGTACTCCACCTTCCCTCCAGCAGAGACAAAAGACTTCATACAGTTTGGTGGTGATGATCTCCTTACAGCATTTCAGCACTTCAGCAGGGATGTTATCCTTTCCAGGTGCCTTGCCGGAGGCAAGGGAGTCCAAGGCCGCTTTTATTTCTGCTAGGGTTGGTTCGCTGTCCAGCTCTTCCAAGACAGGTAGGCACTCAATGTTATTTAATGCTTCTTCGGTTACTACATTCTCTCTGGAATATAGCTCAGAGTAGTGCTGTACCCAGCGTTCCATCTGCTGTGCTCGGTCCTGGATGAGCACACCTGTAGCAGACTTCAAGGGAGCAGATTTCTTCTGTATTGGACCTAAGGCCTGCTTGATACCGTCATACATTCCTTTAATGTTACCTGTGTCTGCTGCTAACTGTATCTGAGAGCAGAGCTGGAGCCAATAATCGTTGGAGCATCTCCTGGCAGCCTGTTGGACTTGGCTGCGAGCAGCTCGAAGAGCTTGCAAGTTGTACTCGCTAGGACAGGCTTTATATGCTGCTAGAGCTCTTCTCTTAACCTTGATGGCTGGCATTAACTTCTCTGAATGGGCTTCGAACCAGTCAGCCATCTTTTGGGTCTTCTTGCCAAAGGTGGACAAGGCGGTGTTATAGACAGTGTTCTTGAAGTGTTCCCATCGTTCAGGTGCATTTGCATTAGCCGGACCTGGAAGGGCTTCCTCAAGTGCTTGGGCAAATTCTTTCACTTTTCTTTGATCGCGAGTCTTGCTGATGTCAATACGTGGTCTTCCTTCCTTTTTCGTGCGATATACTCTCTTTGTTCGCAGTTTTACTCTACTACACACCAGGGAGTGATCAGTATCACAATCAGCACTCTGGTAACTGCGTGTGATCGTAATACTAGGAAGGCTGGAACGTCTAGTGAGGATTAGATCGAGCTGATGCCAATGCTTGGATCTTGGATGTCTCCAGGAAACTCTGTGTTGCAGCTTCGTGTTAAAGAATGTGTTGCTGACGCAAAGACCATAATGGCAGCAAAGCTCCAGCACGCGTTGGCCATTTTCATTCATCTTTCCAATGCCAAAACAGCCTAGACAAGTGGGCCAAGAATTATGATCAGCACCAACTCTAGTGTTAAAGTCTCCAAGAATGAACAGTGCCTCTCTTTCAGGGACTTTTTGGATAGTAGCTGCCAGATCGTCATAGAATTTGTCTTTCACTTCTGGAGTGGATGACAGTGTTGGTGCATATGCACTAATGAGGGTTACTGGTCCTGCTGATGAGTGGAGCTGCAGAGACAGGATTCTTTCACTCCCCACAGTAGGTGGAACAATGCATCTCAGAAGAGTATTTCTGACTGCAAAGCCAACACCATATTCCCTGGTCTCATTCGATGGTTTTCCCTGCCAGAAGAATGAGAAGTTTTTTTCTTTGACAGCTCCTGAGTCTGGCAATCTTGTCTCTTGCAGGGCAACAATGTCCATCTGCAGTCTACTCAGCTCCATGTCAATGACAGCTGTCTTGCGCACATCGTCTATTTCTTGCAGGTCGTTAGGAAAGCCGTAGTCAGGAAAGCCAGGGGTCATTGTCCGTACATTCCAGGTGCCCACTTTAGGGCAGGCGTTTTCTTACGATTGTTGCATGGTGCACAGTTATCGATCTGCTTGTCGGGTTTGACCCTAAACCCCACGCACCCCGTGAAGTTAACAGACCGTGGCGAGCTAGCACCTTACTGGCTGGGGGTTGCCCAGCTTAAGGCGGGCGGTATCTACCTGGTGAGGTGTAATGACCTCTCCCACCGTCAGAAGTAGCCCCTGGCATCATGCTCTACGCCAATTGAGCAAGGACTTATAACCGGTAACTGCTACTTCCCGTGTTGTTTCGACGCTGTATGCGAAGCTGGAGTGTCCTCTCCAGAGCACGAAGCCTGGGTAAAATAATATGGAGGATAGGCTGTTACCCAAGCAGCAAATCCCCCCTCTCCACGTCACTGAAATAGTCCAGTGGAAAGGCAAGAGCCAGTACAATTGGTTCCAGTGACGTCGCAGGAGTTGGCGGAATGATATAAACTGCCTCCGGGACTCCGGCTCTGGATTTTGCCTCGAGGTTATCTCCTGAAGCCCTTTCCATAAGTGGATATAGCCACAAGACAGTGGAGGTTTGAAGTCGGAGTTTTCCTTCTCCTAGATGGGCTGCCTTCCAGGGCTGACGAGCCCCACCTACCCGGCCTCCTCTCTAATAGTGTGGAAGTGTTCTATGTTAGCTATGGGCTTTTCTGGCTTATCCTCTCTGTCTCCCCCCCCCACCGCATGGTCAAATTGGGACCTCCCACGAGCTTTTCTCTCCATTTCCTCAGGAAGTTTTGTCTAGGAAGGAAGCAGAGGTACTGGCTGCTATGGGCTTTTCTGGCTTATCCTCTCTGTCTCCCCCCCCACCGCATGGTCAAATTGGGACCTCCCACGAGCTTTTCTCTCCATTTCCTCAGGAAGTTTTGTCTAGGAAGGAAGCAGAGGTACTGGCTGCTATGGGCTTTTCTGGCTTATCCTCTCTGTCTCCCCCCCCACGAGCTTTTCTCTCCATTTCCTCAGGAAGTTTTGTCTAGGAAGGAAGCAGAGGTACTGGCTGCTATGGGCTTTTCTGGCTTATCCTCTCTGTCCCCCCCCCCCCACCGCATGGTCAAATTGGGACCTCCCACGAGCTTTTCTCTCCATTTCCTCAGGAAGTTTTGTCTAGGAAGGAAGCAGAGGTACTGGCTGCTATGGGCTTTTCTGGCTTATCCTCTCTGTCCCCCCCCCCCCACCGCATGGTCAAATTGGGACCTCCCACGAGCTTTTCTCTCCATTTCCTCAGGAAGTTTTGTCTAGGAAGGAAGCAGAGGTACTGGCTGCTATGGGCTTTTCTGGCTTATCCTCTCTGTCTCCCCCCCCCACCGCATGGTCAAATTGGGACCTCCCACGAGCTTTTCTCTCCATTTCCTCAGGAAGTTTTGTCTAGGAAGGAAGCAGAGGTACTGGCTGCTATGGGCTTTTCTGGCTTATCCTCTCTGTCTCCCCCCCCCCACCGCATGGTCAAATTGGGACCTCCCACGAGCTTTTCTCTCCATTTCCTCAGGAAGTTTTGTCTAGGAAGGAAGCAGAGGTACTGGCTGCTATGGGCTTTTCTGGCTTATCCTCTCTGTCTCCCCCCCCCCCACCGCATGGTCAAATTGGGACCTCCCACGAGCTTTTCTCTCCATTTCCTCAGGAAGTTTTGTCTAGGAAGGAAGCAGAGGTACTGGCTGCTATGGGCTTTTCTGGCTTATCCTCTCTGTCCCCCCCCCCCCACCGCATGGTCAAATTGGGACCTCCCACGAGCTTTTCTCTCCATTTCCTCAGGAAGTTTTGTCTAGGAAGGAAGCAGAGGTACTGGCTGCTATGGGCTTTTCTGGCTTATCCTCTCTGTCTCCCCCCCCCACCGCATGGTCAAATTGGGACCTCCCACGAGCTTTTCTCTCCATTTCCTCAGGAAGTTTTGTCTAGGAAGGAAGCAGAGGTACTGGCTGCTATGGGCTTTTCTGGCTTATCCTCTCTGTCTCCCCCCCCCACCGCATGGTCAAATTGGGACCTCCCACGAGCTTTTCTCTCCATTTCCTCAGGAAGTTTTGTCTAGGAAGGAAGCAGAGGTACTGGCTGCTATGGGCTTTTCTGGCTTATCCTCTCTGTCCCCCCCCCCCCACCGCATGGTCAAATTGGGACCTCCCACGAGCTTTTCTCTCCATTTCCTCAGGAAGTTTTGTCTAGGAAGGAAGCAGAGGTACTGGCTGCTATGGGCTTTTCTGGCTTATCCTCTCTGTCTCCCCCCCCCCACCGCATGGTCAAATTGGGACCTCCCACGAGCTTTTCTCTCCATTTCCTCAGGAAGTTTTGTCTAGGAAGGAAGCAGAGGTACTGGCTGCTATGGGCTTTTCTGGCTTATCCTCTCTGTCTCCCCCCCCCACCGCATGGTCAAATTGGGACCTCCCACGAGCTTTTCTCTCCATTTCCTCAGGAAGTTTTGTCTAGGAAGGAAGCAGAGGTACTGGCTGCTATGGGCTTTTCTGGCTTATCCTCTCTGTCCCCCCCCCCCCACCGCATGGTCAAATTGGGACCTCCCACGAGCTTTTCTCTCCATTTCCTCAGGAAGTTTTGTCTAGGAAGGAAGCAGAGGTACTGGCTGCTATGGGCTTTTCTGGCTTATCCTCTCTGTCTCCCCCCCCCCACCGCATGGTCAAATTGGGACCTCCCACGAGCTTTTCTCTCCATTTCCTCAGGAAGTTTTGTCTAGGAAGGAAGCAGAGGTACTGGCTGCTATGGGCTTTTCTGGCTTATCCTCTCTGTCTCCCCCCCCCCACCGCATGGTCAAATTGGGACCTCCCACGAGCTTTTCTCTCCATTTCCTCAGGAAGTTTTGTCTAGGAAGGAAGCAGAGGTACTGGCTGCTATGGGCTTTTCTGGCTTATCCTCTCTGTCCCCCCCCCCCCACCGCATGGTCAAATTGGGACCTCCCACGAGCTTTTCTCTCCATTTCCTCAGGAAGTTTTGTCTAGGAAGGAAGCAGAGGTACTGGCTGCTATGGGCTTTTCTGGCTTATCCTCTCTGTCCTCCCCCCCCCCACCGCATGGTCAAATTGGGACCTCCCACGAGCTTTTCTCTCCATTTCCTCAGGAAGTTTTGTCTAGGAAGGAAGCAGAGGTACTGGCTGCTATGGGCTTTTCTGGCTTATCCTCTCTGTCCCCCCCCCCCCACCGCATGGTCAAATTGGGACCTCCCACGAGCTTTTCTCTCCATTTCCTCAGGAAGTTTTGTCTAGGAAGGAAGCAGAGGTACTGGCTGCTATGGGCTTTTCTGGCTTATCCTCTCTGTCTCCCCCCCCCACCGCATGGTCAAATTGGGACCTCCCACGAGCTTTTCTCTCCATTTCCTCAGGAAGTTTTGTCTAGGAAGGAAGCAGAGGTACTGGCTGCTATGGGCTTTTCTGGCTTATCCTCTCTGTCCCCCCCCCCCCACCGCATGGTCAAATTGGGACCTCCCACGAGCTTTTCTCTCCATTTCCTCAGGAAGTTTTGTCTAGGAAGGAAGCAGAGGTACTGGCTGCTATGGGCTTTTCTGGCTTATCCTCTCTGTCTCCCCCCCCCACCGCATGGTCAAATTGGGACCTCCCACGAGCTTTTCTCTCCATTTCCTCAGGAAGTTTTGTCTAGGAAGGAAGCAGAGGTACTGGCTGCTATGGGCTTTTCTGGCTTATCCTCTCTGTCTCCCCCCCCCCACCGCATGGTCAAATTGGGACCTCCCACGAGCTTTTCTCTCCATTTCCTCAGGAAGTTTTGTCTAGGAAGGAAGCAGAGGTACTGGCTGCTATGGGCTTTTCTGGCTTATCCTCTCTGTCTCCCCCCCCCACCGCATGGTCAAATTGGGACCTCCCACGAGCTTTTCTCTCCATTTCCTCAGGAAGTTTTGTCTAGGAAGGAAGCAGAGGTACTGGCTGCTATGGGCTTTTCTGGCTTATCCTCTCTGTCTCCCCCCCCCACCGCATGGTCAAATTGGGACCTCCCACGAGCTTTTCTCTCCATTTCCTCAGGAAGTTTTGTCTAGGAAGGAAGCAGAGGTACTGGCTGCTATGGGCTTTTCTGGCTTATCCTCTCTGTCTCCCCCCCCCACCGCATGGTCAAATTGGGACCTCCCACGAGCTTTTCTCTCCATTTCCTCAGGAAGTTTTGTCTAGGAAGGAAGCAGAGGTACTGGCTGCTATGGGCTTTTCTGGCTTATCCTCTCTGTCTCCCCCCCCCCACCGCATGGTCAAATTGGGACCTCCCACGAGCTTTTCTCTCCATTTCCTCAGGAAGTTTTGTCTAAGAAGGAAGCAGAGGTACTGGCTGCTATGGGCTTTTCTGGCTTATCCTCTCTGTCTCCCCCCCCCCACCGCATGGTCAAATTGGGACCTCCCACGAGCTTTTCTCTCCATTTCCTCAGGAAGTTTTGTCTAGGAAGGAAGCAGAGGTACTGGCTGCTATGGGCTTTTCTGGCTTATCCTCTCTGTCTCCCCCCCCGCACCGCATGGTCAAATTGGGACCTCCCACGAGCTTTTCTCTCCATTTCCTCAGGAAGTTTTGTCTAGGAAGGAAGCAGAGGTACTGGCTGCTATGGGCTTTTCTGGCTTATCCTCTCTGTCTCCCCCCCCCACCGCATGGTCAAATTGGGACCTCCCACGAGCTTTTCTCTCCATTTCCTCAGGAAGTTTTGTCTAAGAAGGAAGCAGAGGTACTGGCTGCTATGGGCTTTTCTGGCTTATCCTCTCTGTCCCCCCCCCCCCACCGCATGGTCAAATTGGGACCTCCCACGAGCTTTTCTCTCCATTTCCTCAGGAAGTTTTGTCTAGGAAGGAAGCAGAGGTACTGGCTGCTATGGGCTTTTCTGGCTTATCCTCTCTGTCTCCCCCCCCCACCGCATGGTCAAATTGGGACCTCCCACGAGCTTTTCTCTCCATTTCCTCAGGAAGTTTTGTCTAGGAAGGAAGCAGAGGTACTGGCTGCTATGGGCTTTTCTGGCTTATCCTCTCTGTCTCCCCCCCCCCACCGCATGGTCAAATTGGGACCTCCCACGAGCTTTTCTCTCCATTTCCTCAGGAAGTTTTGTCTAAGAAGGAAGCAGAGGTACTGGCTGCTATGGGCTTTTCTGGCTTATCCTCTCTGTCTCCCCCCCCCACCGCATGGTCAAATTGGGACCTCCCACGAGCTTTTCTCTCCATTTCCTCAGGAAGTTTTGTCTAGGAAGGAAGCAGAGGTACTGGCTGCTATGGGCTTTTCTGGCTTATCCTCTCTGTCTCCCCCCCCCCACCGCATGGTCAAATTGGGACCTCCCACGAGCTTTTCTCTCCATTTCCTCAGGAAGTTTTGTCTAGGAAGGAAGCAGAGGTACTGGCTGCTATGGGCTTTTCTGGCTTATCCTCTCTGTCCCCCCCCCCCCACCGCATGGTCAAATTGGGACCTCCCACGAGCTTTTTCTCTCCATTTCCTCAGGAAGTTTTGTCTAGGAAGGAAGCAGAGGTACTGGCTGCTATGGGCTTTTCTGGCTTATCCTCTCTGTCCTCCCCCCCCACACCGCATGGTCAAATTGGGACCTCCCACGAGCTTTTCTCTCTCCATTTCCTCAGGAAGTTTTGTCTAGGAAGGAAGCAGAGGTACTGGCTGCTATGGGCTTTTCTGGCTTATCCTCTCTGTCTCCCCCCCCCCACCGCATGGTCAAATTGGGACCTCCCACGAGCTTTTCTCTCCATTTCCTCAGGAAGTTTTGTCTAGGAAGGAAGCAGAGGTACTGGCTGCTATGGGCTTTTCTGGCTTATCCTCTCTGTCTCCCCCCCCCACCGCATGGTCAAATTGGGACCTCCCACGAGCTTTTCTCTCCATTTCCTCAGGAAGTTTTGTCTAGGAAGGAAGCAGAGGTACTGGCTGCTATGGGCTTTTCTGGCTTATCCTCTCTGTCCCCCCCCCCCCACCGCATGGTCAAATTGGGACCTCCCACGAGCTTTTCTCTCCATTTCCTCAGGAAGTTTTGTCTAGGAAGGAAGCAGAGGTACTGGCTGCTATGGGCTTTTCTGGCTTATCCTCTCTGTCTCCCCCCCCCCCACCGCATGGTCAAATTGGGACCTCCCACGAGCTTTTCTCTCCATTTCCTCAGGAAGTTTTGTCTAGGAAGGAAGCAGAGGTACTGGCTGCTATGGGCTTTTCTGGCTTATCCTCTCTGTCTCCCCCCCCCCACCGCATGGTCAAATTGGGACCTCCCATGAGCTTTTCTCTCCATTTCCTCAGGAAGTTTTGTCTAGGAAGGAAGCAGAGGTACTGGCTGCTATGGGCTTTTCTGGCTTATCCTCTCTGTCTCCCCCCCCCCACCGCATGGTCAAATTGGGACCTCCCACGAGCTTTTCTCTCCATTTCCTCAGGAAGTTTTGTCTAGGAAGGAAGCAGAGGTACTGGCTGCTATGGGCTTTTCTGGCTTATCCTCTCTGTCTCCCCCCCCCCACCGCATGGTCAAATTGGGACCTCCCACGAGCTTTTCTCTCCATTTCCTCAGGAAGTTTTGTCTAGGAAGGAAGCAGAGGTACTGGCTGCTATGGGCTTTTCTGGCTTATCCTCTCTGTCTCCCCCCCCCACCGCATGGTCAAATTGGGACCTCCCACGAGCTTTTCTCTCCATTTCCTCAGGAAGTTTTGTCTAGGAAGGAAGCAGAGGTACTGGCTGCTATGGGCTTTTCTGGCTTATCCTCTCTGTCTCCCCCCCCCCACCGCATGGTCAAATTGGGACCTCCCACGAGCTTTTCTCTCCATTTCCTCAGGAAGTTTTGTCTAGGAAGGAAGCAGAGGTACTGGCTGCTATGGGCTTTTCTGGCTTATCCTCTCTGTCTCCCCCCCCCCACCGCATGGTCAAATTGGGACCTCCCACGAGCTTTTCTCTCCATTTCCTCAGGAAGTTTTGTCTAGGAAGGAAGCAGAGGTACTGGCTGCTATGGGCTTTTCTGGCTTATCCTCTCTGTCTCCCCCCCCCCACCGCATGGTCAAATTGGGACCTCCCACGAGCTTTTCTCTCCATTTCCTCAGGAAGTTTTGTCTAGGAAGGAAGCAGAGGTACTGGCTGCTATGGGCTTTTCTGGCTTATCCTCTCTGTCTCCCCCCCCCCACCGCATGGTCAAATTGGGACCTCCCACGAGCTTTTCTCTCCATTTCCTCAGGAAGTTTTGTCTAGGAAGGAAGCAGAGGTACTGGCTGCTATGGGCTTTTCTGGCTTATCCTCTCTGTCTCCCCCCCCCACCGCATGGTCAAATTGGGACCTCCCACGAGCTTTTCTCTCCATTTCCTCAGGAAGTTTTGTCTAGGAAGGAAGCAGAGGTACTGGCTGCTATGGGCTTTTCTGGCTTATCCTCTCTGTCTCCCCCCCCCACCGCATGGTCAAATTGGGACCTCCCACGAGCTTTTCTCTCCATTTCCTCAGGAAGTTTTGTCTAGGAAGGAAGCAGAGGTACTGGCTGCTATGGGCTTTTCTGGCTTATCCTCTCTGTCTCCCCCCCCCACCGCATGGTCAAATTGGGACCTCCCACGAGCTTTTCTCTCCATTTCCTCAGGAAGTTTTGTCTAGGAAGGAAGCAGAGGTACTGGCTGCTATGGGCTTTTCTGGCTTATCCTCTCTGTCCCCCCCCCCCCACCGCATGGTCAAATTGGGACCTCCCACGAGCTTTTCTCTCCATTTCCTCAGGAAGTTTTGTCTAGGAAGGAAGCAGAGGTACTGGCTGCTATGGGCTTTTCTGGCTTATCCTCTCTGTCTCCCCCCCCCCACCGCATGGTCAAATTGGGACCTCCCACGAGCTTTTCTCTCCATTTCCTCAGGAAGTTTTGTCTAGGAAGGAAGCAGAGGTACTGGCTGCTATGGGCTTTTCTGGCTTATCCTCTCTGTCTCCCCCCCCCACCGCATGGTCAAATTGGGACCTCCCACGAGCTTTTCTCTCCATTTCCTCAGGAAGTTTTGTCTAGGAAGGAAGCAGAGGTACTGGCTGCTATGGGCTTTTCTGGCTTATCCTCTCTGTCTCCCCCCCCCACCGCATGGTCAAATTGGGACCTCCCACGAGCTTTTCTCTCCATTTCCTCAGGAAGTTTTGTCTAGGAAGGAAGCAGAGGTACTGGCTGCTATGGGCTTTTCTGGCTTATCCTCTCTGTCTCCCCCCCCCACCGCATGGTCAAATTGGGACCTCCCACGAGCTTTTCTCTCCATTTCCTCAGGAAGTTTTGTCTAGGAAGGAAGCAGAGGTACTGGCTGCTATGGGCTTTTCTGGCTTATCCTCTCTGTCTCCCCCCCCCACCGCATGGTCAAATTGGGACCTCCCACGAGCTTTTCTCTCCATTTCCTCAGGAAGTTTTGTCTAGGAAGGAAGCAGAGGTACTGGCTGCTATGGGCTTTTCTGGCTTATCCTCTCTGTCTCCCCCCCCCACCGCATGGTCAAATTGGGACCTCCCACGAGCTTTTCTCTCCATTTCCTCAGGAAGTTTTGTCTAGGAAGGAAGCAGAGGTACTGGCTGCTATGGGCTTTTCTGGCTTATCCTCTCTGTCCCCCCCCCCCCACCGCATGGTCAAATTGGGACCTCCCACGAGCTTTTCTCTCCATTTCCTCAGGAAGTTTTGTCTAGGAAGGAAGCAGAGGTACTGGCTGCTATGGGCTTTTCTGGCTTATCCTCTCTGTCTCCCCCCCCCACCGCATGGTCAAATTGGGACCTCCCACGAGCTTTTCTCTCCATTTCCTCAGGAAGTTTTGTCTAGGAAGGAAGCAGAGGTACTGGCTGCTATGGGCTTTTCTGGCTTATCCTCTCTGTCTCCCCCCCCCACCGCATGGTCAAATTGGGACCTCCCACGAGCTTTTCTCTCCATTTCCTCAGGAAGTTTTGTCTAGGAAGGAAGCAGAGGTACTGGCTGCTATGGGCTTTTCTGGCTTATCCTCTCTGTCTCCCCCCCCCACCGCATGGTCAAATTGGGACCTCCCACGAGCTTTTCTCTCCATTTCCTCAGGAAGTTTTGTCTAGGAAGGAAGCAGAGGTACTGGCTGCTATGGGCTTTTCTGGCTTATCCTCTCTGTCTCCCCCCCCCACCGCATGGTCAAATTGGGACCTCCCACGAGCTTTTCTCTCCATTTCCTCAGGAAGTTTTGTCTAGGAAGGAAGCAGAGGTACTGGCTGCTATGGGCTTTTCTGGCTTATCCTCTCTGTCTCCCCCCCCACCGCATGGTCAAATTGGGACCTCCCACGAGCTTTTCTCTCCATTTCCTCAGGAAGTTTTGTCTAGGAAGGAAGCAGAGGTACTGGCTGCTATGGGCTTTTCTGGCTTATCCTCTCTGTCTCCCCCCCCCACCGCATGGTCAAATTGGGACCTCCCACGAGCTTTTCTCTCCATTTCCTCAGGAAGTTTTGTCTAGGAAGGAAGCAGAGGTACTGGCTGCTATGGGCTTTTCTGGCTTATCCTCTCTGTCTCCCCCCCCACCGCATGGTCAAATTGGGACCTCCCACGAGCTTTTCTCTCCATTTCCTCAGGAAGTTTTGTCTAGGAAGGAAGCAGAGGTACTGGCTGCTATGGGCTTTTCTGGCTTATCCTCTCTGTCTCCCCCCCCACCGCATGGTCAAATTGGGACCTCCCACGAGCTTTTCTCTCCATTTCCTCAGGAAGTTTTGTCTAGGAAGGAAGCAGAGGTACTGGCTGCTATGGGCTTTTCTGGCTTATCCTCTCTGTCTCCCCCCCCACCGCATGGTCAAATTGGGACCTCCCACGAGCTTTTCTCTCCATTTCCTCAGGAAGTTTTGTCTAGGAAGGAAGCAGAGGTACTGGCTGCTATGGGCTTTTCTGGCTTATCCTCTCTGTCTCCCCCCCCCACCGCATGGTCAAATTGGGACCTCCCACGAGCTTTTCTCTCCATTTCCTCAGGAAGTTTTGTCTAGGAAGGAAGCAGAGGTACTGGCTGCTATGGGCTTTTCTGGCTTATCCTCTCTGTCTCCCCCCCCCACCGCATGGTCAAATTGGGACCTCCCACGAGCTTTTCTCTCCATTTCCTCAGGAAGTTTTGTCTAGGAAGGAAGCAGAGGTACTGGCTGCTATGGGCTTTTCTGGCTTATCCTCTCTGTCTCCCCCCCCCACCGCATGGTCAAATTGGGACCTCCCACGAGCTTTTCTCTCCATTTCCTCAGGAAGTTTTGTCTAGGAAGGAAGCAGAGGTACTGGCTGCTATGGGCTTTTCTGGCTTATCCTCTCTGTCTCCCCCCCCACCGCATGGTCAAATTGGGACCTCCCACGAGCTTTTCTCTCCATTTCCTCAGGAAGTTTTGTCTAGGAAGGAAGCAGAGGTACTGGCTGCTATGGGCTTTTCTGGCTTATCCTCTCTGTCTCCCCCCCCACCGCATGGTCAAATTGGGACCTCCCAGGACCGCGCGCCTAACGGCGCGCGAAACTGTCAAATACTCCTATTCTATCTACGATCCTATCTCCGTCCTTAACATGGTAGATATGCATGGCCTGTGGGAAGGTAGAGTTTTAGCTTTGAAGGAGGCTGAGCAGGAGAGCGTGTCAAATGGCGTGCTAAATCTTCAAATCCTATCTTTACCGAAATTTGATAATTGGAACAGCATACATACTGTGATGATATTTTACAGATATTTAGATTTTCGGTTTAAAACTTGTATCTGTCATATAATACCAGTCAATGTTTTTATAATGTTGAACGTGCCTGGTGTTTCTGAATACTAATAAAACCAACATACTGTTGTTGATCAATGAGTATAATTATACGAATATCCTTTGACAAATCGATCCGTCAATTTGTCTGCACTTTAAAAGGCTACAACACTGGCCCCCAACAACCTAGAGACACCAAATTTGCAGGGAAGCTTCCTCAAATGCTTTTCGACTCCTGAAAGTTTGGTTAACATTGGATCATGGACCCCCGAGTTTTATAGTCACAAAGAGCCCCCTCCCCAGGAAAGCTTCCCCCAGGTACTTAGAGAACCCAGAATCACAACTGAGCTTCCTATGTCTTTCCCCAACACGCCTGCCAACTTCGGTGAAGATTGGATATCGGAACTCCGAGACATTCACCCACAAATTGGGTCCCCCCCCAGGAGAGTTTACCACAGGGCACAGAAGCCCATGGCATTGAGGGAGTTATATTTAGCCACAACAGAATGAGAGGTCCCTCTGGCAGAGGCATGCATGAGGCATTGAGTCTGTCTTCAGCTCAGCACATTACATTTGCCAGTGAAGTACAGTTTGCCCTCAGGAGGAGGACTGGAGGTATTTGGCAGCACAGGAGGCTTTTTGGCTCCATCAGGCACTGAGGGAAAAGGCAGCAGGAAAGCAGACTGTTTTGTCCACATCGGGCACTGACGTAGTTGGCAGCAGCAAAGTACTGTGTCTTGCTCCACTGGGACACTGAGACAAAAGGCAGCAGAGCAGACTCTGGTCTTGTTCAGCAATATCAGATTTGCTTGCAAAGCAAAGGTTTTTGCCCCCAGGAGGCAACTGAAGTTGCTTCCAACTTCCAACAGCACCAGCAGTACCATCAGATGAACAGGGTCGGTGCTACTAACAGCGGTTAATCCACGGGTCCGCAGGGCTGTCGGAAACAGATCAGCTCTGCAGTTGAAGCCGGGCGATAGAGCGACAAAGATGCTCGTTTAGAACTAGAACACTGGGGGTTGCAAACTGGCTGCTGAGACCGCCCAGATATGATAAAGATATCCCTCGGAAATTTTGGGGGGGCTGAGAAAGGCTGGTCCTCTTGGCACATTTGGGATGTCAGGACCGGTTTTGGGTGTTCCAAGAGGGTAGGCTAGCCTTCTTGGCACGTTCAGGTGTGCCAGGCTTGAAGAGATGTCTGAGGGATGTCTGAGGCAGGCATGCTGGTCTGGTTTAACCCCTGCCAGGAGGGCCGGCTGCTCTCTGCCCCACCCAAAGCCTGTCTGCGCTTAACCCAGTGGGCAGGAAGAAGACAATAGGACTAAGCTTGGCCCGCTGGGCTGACAACTTGGTTGGAACTTGGCCTGTGGAGGTGACTGGAATCAGCAGCTGGAATTTGGACTGAAGGGCAGGTTTACAGGCCAGCAGGCAGGTCTCCTTTTTTCAGGAGGACTGGAGGGTGGGCAGGTGGACAGGCAGGCAGGCGGGCAGAGAGGCGGGCTTCCCTTTGGTTCAGGCAAACCATCCTGCCCCTCGTGGCCTGACATTCCTGTTGCCCCATGCAGGCGTTGGGCTCCAATGCCCTGTGGAAATCAGTGGGGAGCTCCATTCTCCACTCCTCGAGGTCTGAGGTACATGCTGTCAAGCCCCCCCCCCCCCTTGATTCAAGGATCACACAGGCAGGGCATGTGGTAAGCTCTGTCACTGTAGACAGGATAGAGTCACTTCTTCATGCCTTCCTGCAACCTCTTCACCAAAGCCCTGGTCCGTGGAAGGAGGAAGTATCTTGGCGCCACAGCAGTCTCCAGGGACCGATTGAGGGCATGAATCAGGGGGATGACCTGCCCCAGACTTGCTGTATAACAAGCAAGATGTCTATGGTTTCCAGGAAGGGCTTGAGCACCTCCACAATCTGGGAGAGGTCCAGCCAATCCATGGCACTCATGCCCACCTCTCTCCTCCCAGGCAGAATGGGCATGGAGGCTGTGCTGACCTCCGCTCCACAGGTCCACTGTGAAGTGCACCTTGTGCCCCTGTAGCCGTGAAAAATGGTCACAGACCACCTCCCTCCCATAATCATAGAGTGAGGGCAGCACTCTAGAACTGAGTGTTCTCTGTGAGGGGAGGTCGTACCAGCGGGCAAAAAAACACAGCAACCAGTGGAAGGCTTGGGATTCCACGAGGGACAGTGGACGTCCGAGCAGGGTGATTGTCTTGGTGATGAGACGAGTGGCTGCCTGCTGGGCCTTGCTCTTGAACCGCCGGCTGAGGGTCATGGTGAACCCAATGGGTGCCACTTCGTGGAGCGTGCCCTGCCTCATGCTCCTGGCCCCAGAAATCCCTGTGGCTGCCCTTTTGAAAGGAGGCTGTCTTCCTTTCTGCCTCCCCTGGAGCTGCTCTTTTCCCTCTCCCAGATGGCACAGACAAAGTGCCTTCCCTGGACAGGAGCCTTGGGTGGATCCTCTCCAGATGTTGGTGGAGGGCGGTGGAGGACAGATGCCTGGGGTCTGGCCCCCTCCGGACCACCCCAAGGCAGGTATTACAGTATGCCAGCCGTGGGTCATCGAGCATGGGGAAATGATCCCACATGGCCCCTCTGCCATGTCTGCCCAAACGAGGACCCACTTCCTGCCCCTGACTGCTGGCCTGGGAAGAACTCTGTGTCCCAGGGGTGCTGCTGGTCTGGGAGGAGGGAACAGATGGCTCTGGGGACAGGAATGGGGGGAACTGTGAAGCCTGCCCTCCCGTTACTGGTTCCAAATCAGACTGGGGATCTTCAGAAACAACCAGTAACTCCTCAGACTCCTCTAGGAAGAGGAGCGGCAGTTCTTTAGGCACCTCTGGAAGCTGTGCTTCCATGCCTGCCTGCAAGGCCACCGGAGGAGGAACAGTGTTGGTCATGGTGGTGGTAGTAGACATACACGTGGTGGTGGTGGTGGACATGCTGCTACTGCCTAGCCTATTTAGCTTCACAGCCTTCTTCCCCTAGGATTGACCATGAAGAAATCCCTTCATTTTCTACTGCCTGCCTAACAAACCAACTAAACAAATCATCATCATCATCGTTGTCGTCGTCGTCGTCGTCATCATCATCATCATCATCATCATCATCATCTAATTAACAAAACAATGGAGAGAGGGAGTGACTGTTCAAATTTTATTTTTTGAATGATGGGGTGATGGACTAATTCTTTTACTATAATGTGACCTACCTACCTAAACAAAGCCCCCCCCCCCCCAGTATAATGTCGTTAGTAAAAATCCCCCTGACCCACTGTGGCTGAATGAAAAGCCAAAAAAAAAAAAAAAAAAAAAAAAAAACCCAAAACAAAAAGCCCTGCCAGCTAAGTCTCAGTCAGAGACACACACACACACACACACGTCACACCAATTTTGTTTTAGGGAACAGGAGAAAAAAGGATTGATCCAGCTACACCCCACCCACCCACTGTGCCCAAGATACAAGCCTCCCAAGTCCCAAACTAAACTTTTGAAAACTGATTGAATAATATAGTCCTGCCAGCTAAACACACACACACACACACACACACAAATCACAGCAACAAATTCCCACCCACCCACTGTGCCTCAGATGCAAGCCTCCACTTGCCTGAAGACGAAACAACACTAGCCTCCAGAAAAAAAGTGTGAAAAAAGCCCTTCCAGGTAGCCGAAGCTACCTGAAAATCCCTTCCCAAATTCCCAGTACAGTTGTTCTTGATGATGATGAATGATAATTTTGAAAAAGAATAATGTAAGTGACACGTTCTTTTGCTTTGCTGCCACAAAAGTGAATCCAAACCACCAGAGCCACAGCAAGCCAGCAGCAACTGTTCTCACTCTGGAGAGCGTGAACAGAAGTGTTCAACGCCTGGAGGGGAAAAGCTTATTATACAGCCTCTCGGCCCCTTTTTGCAGCGCTATTGGCTGCCGGACATGACAATCCACGATCTCTGTCCTGATTTGCCAAAGCTTCTAATTGGCACCCAGCAAGCTCAGAGAGACCCCCCCAAAAGGTAACGAATACTGTATATACAAATATTAACAGATAACTAATAAAACTGAGGAAATATTTCATCTAGATTTATATTTTTATGAATACAGATCGACAAATATTTGACAAATCAGCTATATTCGACGAAAAAACCTATTCATTTTGATATTTGTGTCCATCACTAGTTGAGAGCTATGCTTGTGGTAATGTCGCTACCTAAAGGCTCTTCCAAGCCAGACAGGTCTCAGCTGAGAAGCCAGAGCAACGGTGTCCACCAACCATCAATTATGATGAGAGGAAAGAAACAGAAATCCATAATGGATTGGTCATTGCCTGGGTCAACAGGGACTATGTCATATGCTATAGTCTCTGGCCATCTGGTGACAAATGAACTATAGGGCTCAGCTGACCCCATTGAGAAATCAGGACAGGCTGTTGCAAAGCTACTGGAACAATATAAATTCAAAGCTTGAACTCCCACTGAAAAGTGAGAAATTATGAAATGCTGTTGCAAGGTCAACACAATAGTCTGTGCTTTTCAAAAAAGCATAATGAGAATTTGAAAAAAGAAACATCTGAATAGTAACATAATTGAACAATGATTAATGGACCAGAGAAGGTTTATCATCTGGAGTAAAGAGTTACCAGAATTGGAATTGCAAGCACTAGAAAAGATGGCAAAATTAAAATGGACATAGAACAATGACCATAGAATGGAAGACGAATGGAGGGTAGAGGTAGACACAATAGTGGAAGAAATATCAATAGATGAACAACTTATGGAACAACCCAGAAATTATGAGTTGACAGAACAGCAAACATCATGGACGGAAAAATAGTAACCCATATTAGCCAGAACACAGAAAGACAAAGGCTTCCCAATTTGTACCAATTACAAGGAACCAGTAAAAGATCTACTGAATGATGCAAATACTGTCATCAGAACAATCCCGTCCAACACACTAAAGGAGCCAAACCAGCTTATGTATAGCACAGCTACCATAGTAACTATGGAACTTGGTTACAAGCTGCAAAACCCCCAGAAAATTCATGGCACCCCAGACCAATGTGATGAAAGCTAAGAATCAAGGAATTGGTGCTAACAGCAAATTTCGACTCTGCCAAGAAAAAGATGAAACTGGGTCATACTCCATCAGTGAATGTCCAAAGACTGCACAGATTACAAAATAAAAATAAAAATAAAATAAAATAAAATAAGATAAAATAAAATAAAATAAAATAAAATAAAATAAAATAAAATAATAATAATAATAATAATAATAATAATAATAATAATAATAATAATAATAATAATAATAATAATAATAATAATAATAATAATAATAATAATAATAATAATAATAATAATAATAATAATAAATAGAACTGCAGAGCTGGCCTAGAAGGGATGCTATAGATCTTCAAAAAAACTCCTGTCAAGGAAGCCCAGCTTCTGTGGCACTTCCTTCTCATGGTACTATTTTACCCCAATATTTTCTAGAGCAAAATTGTGAGATCTGTTGGGATGGCTAGACCATCTCGAGGATGACTGGAAGTGTCTTGCTCCATACTGCTATTGGCAAAAAGAGATTTACAAATACTCCTGTTTCAGTCTACTTGGCAACTTTTCTCCGAAGACAGTCCTCATGCTTTCTAAACACTTGAACAAGATTAGAAGGTTGTTTGCTATGAATTATACCCTCCTGTACATCCACATAGGTCATTTGTGTTTCAGTGGGAATCATTTGTACTTAATGAGGGAGGGAGGGAAGGAGGGAGGGGAGGGGAATTACAGCTGAGATCTATGGATGTCTTACATGCTGTATTTATCTCAGAGTAAACTTTGCTCTGTGTCTGTATTCCTTTTTTTTTTTTGCATATGTGACAATTTTTCACATCAAAAACATTGCGCTGAATTTGACTTTACACCTGCTATGCATCAGAGGCAGCAAACAAGGCAAGCAGGGCATTGGAAGGTCTTCTTGCTTAACCATTTTTCACTGTCAGAAGGAAAGATTCACTTCATTTCTATCCCCTCAAGAGTAAAACAATGCACATGAAGGACGCAGCATCTTTTCCCTTCTGCTTCAGCAGTATATGGCATCTAAACTTTTATCTTACATTTATTTGCACGTAGGAATTGTTAAGGCCCTAGTAAGGCAAATTTAATCCAAGAAGAATCCCATTACCCCATTCCTGGAATGAACAAAGAAATAATGTGATATGTCAACTAGATATTCTCTTCTTTTGTATATGTGTATCTCACTGACCTGAAGTGCACATTGTTGACATTTCTGGCCAGCAGAGTGAGCAAAATATTATGCCTGGTGGAGAGTACTGTTGGGTGCTCAAAATGGATGCAGTTCTCACATCACATGGCTTGGCCTGGGACTCTGCCGTGCTACCACATGTGGTCCCTAGCACTGATTTCCCAGAGATTTGGCTGCATTCCAAACTGTATCGGACTGATTCAAGTGAGTTTGGATCAGATCTAATGCAAATATGTCTAAACCAGGTCCAAACCAGATCCAGATTTGTTCAAATTGCTTTGGACCAATTCAGTCATTAGGACATTGCAAGACAGTCTGCCTCTAAAATGTTGCATTGTCACATACAGCACTGATGGTACCTGTCTGTCATGGGTTTGGAGGGAAAGTTCCATCCTATGGGGAGTGGAAGGCGGGACATCAGGGGGGAGGAGCTGTACTGTATATATATTTGGAGCTGGTGTGGAGAGTTGGAGTTGGAGTCTGTGTGTCAGACTGGGTACAACTGTGTGTCAGTTAGTACATACCTGATAGGTTCAGGTTTCTTTCTAGGTAGCCAGAACTGATAGGTTCAGGGTCTGTGCGTTACCTTAAAGTGTTCCGGGGGAACCAATCTGTTGTGTGTGTATGATTGGGACTATGCCACGTTACATTATCCTATTTACCTGATTCTTTTATTTACCCTGTTGGTTGTTTCAATAAACCTGGTTCTTTTGTTTATTAAAATCCATTCCTGGTCTGTGTGACTCCTTATAGGGAATGGTTGGTGGCAGCATAACTACAGGGTGGGATACTCCAGTAGGTCTGGGGTTGCCACATTGATTGGTGTCCAGCGTGTGGGATACGACTAGTCCAGTTGTCCAGTGGTCCAGCAAAGCCTTGGCAAGTGTGCGCAGAGCAAGGGGGGTCTAGTCAGGGAAGATCTGAGGGCGCGTAGGTAATCTTCTAGGCTTACCTCACGGGGAGGTAGGCTAGTGGAAGAACGTGCAAACTCAGATTGGGGGGACTAGATTAGGGAGCTCTGAGGCAACCCGTTTTGGCGGGAAAGGGCTGAGGCAAAGCTGCGTGAAGTGACAGTGATCTAGCCTGCCTGCTGAGAGGCCTAGCAGAGGGGGTGGATTCTACCTGGCAACAGTTGCAAGTTGGTGCTGAAGGAACAGCAGCAGTCTATAGAAGGCTGTTTCTGAGGCAAAAGGAAAAAAGTCGTCGTTTTATTCTGAGGCGTGACTTTTGAAGGCAGCCTATTCTGGGGGGATTATGCCCTTGACTCGAAGCCAAATGGCAGAAATGGGGGAAGTGAGAGAACCACAGGGAGAACAAGGTTCTGAGGAGGAATTTGGCTCAGTGCAGGATGAGAGCACGGGAGAACTGACCTCAGAACTCAGAAGAATGCTCCTAGCCCAACAGCATGAACTGAGGGTGAGGGAAATGGAGGAAAAGGAAAGGGAGAAACAGAGAAAATTTGAGATGGAAAGAGAGAGAGAAAGAATGGCGTTTGAAAGGGAAGAGAAACAGAGACAGTTGGAGTTAGAAAGAATGGCGTTTGAAAAGGAAGAGAAACAGAGACAGTTGGAGTTAGAAAAAATGGCGTTTGAGCTGAAGAAGCTGGAGATGATGAGTGGAAATAGGAATAACAATAATAATGAGGGGAACCCAGGGAATGGGGAAGGCAGCCTGTCTAAAACTGACCTGAAGAAATTCCCTGTGTACCACAAGGGAGATTGCCCTGAGGTGTTCTTTTCCCTCGTGGAAAGAGCGTTTGTGGACTTCTCAGTAAGGGAAACTGAGAAGATGACCATTATGCGATCTTTAATCAGTGGCAGCCTGGCAGAAGTCTATGCAGAGATGCCAGTGGAACTGCTGAAGGACTTCGCTGCGTTTAAAAAACTGGTGTTTGCCCGGCATGGGATAAATGCTGAACAGCTGAGGCAAAGATTCAGGTCACTCACAAAAAAACCAGAGCAGACTTTTACCCAAGTGGGGGCCCAACTGGTGAGGTTGCTAGAGAAATGGCTGTCTCAGGAGGGGACAGAGACCTTCCAGCAGCTCAAAGACCTGATAGCGCTGGAACAATTTTATTCAGTCCTGCATGGGGAACTAATGTTCCATGTGAGGGAGAGGAAACCTAAATCGGTGACAGAAGCGGCAGAGATCGCAGATTTTATTTCCCAAATAAGGAAGCCCTTAGGTGCTGAGGGGAAATCTGTGGGTAAGCCCAAAGAAACCTACAGCAGGTACTCTCAGGGACCAGGGAAAAACCAGCAAGGGGGAGGGGCCCATGTTGAAGGGAAGCCCTCAGACATGAAACCACCAAGACCTCAGATTTTGGAGGGAAAACCAAAACCAGATGAGAAAGACTCCAAGTACAGCAGAAAATGTTATTTCTGTCAAGGAAAGGGCCATCTAATCTCAGAGTGTGAGAAATTAAAGCAGCTAAAGGGAAATTTGCCTCATGATTTGTGTGGAACCAAGCCAAAAGCTGTGTTCTGTGTCCAGACAGAGCAAAGCTCCTTGCCACTGAGGGAGCCTGTTACCATGGCTACTCAATCTGGACCAGTTACATCTGCTGATCAGGCTGGGGAAAATGGTCCTCTTGTGGAGGTCAAGCGCTGCTTACTAGTGAGGACAGATGCGCAATTGTTTGAGACCGCAGGGGTGGACGTAGGAATACTTGACCATCAGTATAGGGGGCTAAGGGATACTTGTTCCCAGGTGACCCTGTGCCATCCAGACATTATTCCTAGGAAGTATATAATCCCAAATGAGAGCCTGAAGGTGGCAGGGATTGAGGGGCAGGTGATCTCACTGCCAGTACCTGAGGTACCTGTGAGCTTTCAAGGCTGGAGGGGAGTTTGGCGGCTAGCGATTTCATCGACTCTGCCAGCAGCCGTGCTCGTGGGAAATGACCTGGCTGAACATGTGAAACGGGTGCTAGTGATTACACGCTCACAAGCTACCACGGGGACAGTTCAGGGGGGTACTGAAGAGCCCGAGGTTGAAGCAGATGAGGGTAGTCCCGAAGCTGTGGCAGAAACCTTAACCACAGACAGCAAATTTGGCCAAGAGCAAAAGGCAGACGCCACTCTCCAAAAGTGTTTTGAACAGGTGACAGACACCCAGCTAACACCTGAAACCCCAGCGAGATTTCGCGAGAAAAAGGGAATTTTATATAGAGAGACCCTGATGAATATCTCAAAAGGGGCAGATGGGATCAGAAGTCAGTTAGTGGTACCCAAAAAGTATCGCCCCATGATCTTACAAAGGGGGCACTCTGACATGTTTGCTGCGCACTTAGGGGTGAACAAAACACAGCAGAGAATCACACAAAATTTTTACTGGCCTGAAATAGGGAAGCAGATCAAGGAGTTCTGTAAACAATGTGATGTGTGTCAGAGGCAGGGGAATAACCGTGACAGGACCAAAGCGAAGTTGTGCCCTTTGCCTGTGATTGACACCCCGTTCAAATGTATAGGAGTGGATATTGTGGGACCTTTGCCCAAGGCCACAAAGAGGGGGAACCGGTTCATTCTCACCATTGTGGACCATGCCACGAGGTACCCCGAAGCCATTCCCTTGACTAACATCAAAACTAACACAGTGGCAGATGCCTTGGTGGGGTATATGTCCAGGATGGGATTTGCCTCAGAAATAATCACAGATTTGGGCACATCGTTTACATCAAAGCTCATGAAACGGTTATGGCAAATCTGTGGAATTAAACACAAGGAAACCACTGCCTATCACCCCGAAAGTAATGGGTTAACGGAGAAGTTCAATGGGACTCTGATGCGCATGATTAGGGCTTACTTGGCAGAGAATCCAAACAATTGGGACCAGAAGCTGCAATCCCTTTTGTTTGCTTATCGATCAGTGCCACAAGCCAGTACCGGGTTCAGTCCGTTTGAACTTTTGTTTGGGAGAAAAGTAAAAGGTCCACTTGATTTAATCAAACAAAATTGGGAGCAGATCACCCAGGATGACCCACAAGATGTTGTGACGTACATAGACACTTTAATGAATGACCTGAAGAGAAACCTAGAGCTAGCAGCAGAAAACCTGCAAGCTCAGAAGGTCAGACAGAAAACCTGGTATGACCAGAAAGCCAGGGAGAGGCACTTTAACCCAGGGGAGGAAGTGCTTTGGCTTAGGCCCTGCAAAGAGAACAAACTGCAGCTCAAATGGGCAGGACCATACAGGGTCATTTCCAAGATGTCAGATCTGAACTACCTTATAGAACAGGAGGAACACCAAGCACGGAGGGTGGTACATGTGAATGCCCTGAAACCCTACTACAGAGGGGAACAGAGGGTTTTATTTGCCATAAAAGCAGCTGAGAGTGAGGAAGCTGAATTACCTTTCTGGGAGGGTAGAGGGGAAGTGAAATACAACCCAGATGAGGTGAAGATCAGTCCTGCACTCACCCAAGACCAGCAGCAAGAACTAAAAGTGCTGCTCACGAAATATCATAAGGTTTTTTCAAATAAGCCGGGGATAGTGAAGGGAGTGATGCATCGGATCCACACAGGGGATGCAACCCCGCAAGCAGTATCCCCATACCGAGTGACGGGACCCTATAGGGACAAGGTGCGGAAGGAGCTGGACGAGATGCTTAGGGAGAACATAATCGTCCCCTCTTCTAGTCCTTGGTCCTCTCCGATAGTCCTGGTGGACAAGCCTGATGGGAGCATTAGATTTTGTGTAGATTACCGGAAATTAAACCGCGTAACCACTCCTGATGCCTACCCAATGCCCAGGCTAGACAACCTGATTGAGACCATAGGGGGTTGTCGGTTCATTTCATCGTTGGACCTAGTAAAGGGTTACTGGCAATTAAGGATTGATCCCAGGGATCAGGAAAAGACCTCATTTTGCAGCCCTTTCGGTCTATATGAGTTTAGAGTCCTTAGTTTTGGTCTCAGAAATGCACCAGCCACATTCCAAAGGCTGATGGACCAGACCTTAGCAGGGCTCAGTGACTTTACTGTGGCCTACATCGACGATATAGGGATCTTCAGCAATACCTGGGAAGATCACCTGAAACACCTGGAGATAGTGCTGCAGAGGTTAAGTGCAGCAGGGCTAACAGTAAAGGCAAGCAAGTGTCAGCTGGGTAGCCCAGAAATAAAATACTTGGGTCACGTAGTAGGGGGAGGAGTGATCAAACCCCTAGAGGCTAAGATAGAAGCCGTTCGTGATTGGCCCAGACCCAACACCAAGAAAAAAGTCAAATCATTTCTTGGGTTGGTGGGCTACTACAGAAAGTTCATCCCGAGGTTTAGCGAGATAGCGACTCCGCTGACCGATCTGACGCGGAAGAAGACTGATGACCGCATCCCGTGGACCAGCGACTGTGAGGAGGCGTTCCAGAGGTTGAAGGAGGCGCTCGTCCATTATCCAGTGCTGCGTGCTCCCAACTTCGACCGGGAGTTCATCATCTACATCGATGCGTCTAACAGCGGGGTAGGAGCAGTTCTTTGCCAGGAGGATGAAAATGGTGACCAGCATCCAGTGTCCTACCTGAGTAGGAAACTCCAGAAAGGTGAGAGACATTTGGCAACCGTGGAAAAGGAGTGCCTGGCCATAGTATACGCGATTCAGAAGGCCAAACCTTACATCTGGGGAAGACATTTTGTTCTGTGCACTGACCACTCACCACTGCAGTGGTTAAAGACAATGAAAACCCATAATAGTAAACTTATGAGGTGGGCTTTAAACCTGCAAGATTTTGACTTTGAAGTGAAGGTGGTCAGAGGGTCAATGAACTGTGTTGCTGACGCCTTGTCAAGAAGACCCGACGAGTGAAGACGGCGAAGAAACCATGGACTATGTATATTTTGGTGACCAAAAGTTAAATGTACCTGTTTATTGAACAGGCTTGGTTTGTATTAATAAAGGTAACTTAATGTATTGCAAATATTAATGTTTAAATGCATAAATGATATGTTTGACCTAGAGTGAGTAAGTATGGGATTGTGTTATAATGTATAACTGTTTATATGTTTTGATCCTGGTTGTTTTTTTGGAGAAAAGCACTTTAGCTTTCCCCCTGCAAAACAACTTATAAAGAGGGGAGGTGTCACATACAGCACTGATGGTACCTGTCTGTCATGGGTTTGGAGGGAAAGTTCCATCCTATGGGGAGTGGAAGGCGGGACATCAGGGGGGAGGAGCTGTACTGTATATATATTTGGAGCTGGTGTGGAGAGTTGGAGTTGGAGTCTGTGTGTCAGACTGGGTACAACTGTGTGTCAGTTAGTACATACCAGATAGGTTCAGGTTTCTTTCTAGGTAGCCAGAACTGATAGGTTCAGGGTCTGTGCGTTACCTTAAAGTGTTCTGTGGGAACCAATCTGTTGTGTGTGTATGATTGGGACTATGCCACGTTACATTATCCTATTTACCTGATTCTTTTATTTACCCTGTTGGTTGTTTCAATAAACCTGGTTCTTTTGTTTATTAAAATCCATTCCTGGTCTGTGTGACTCCTTATAGGGAATGGTTGGTGGCAGCATAACTACAGGGTGGGATACTCCAGTAGGTCTGGGGTTGCCACATGCATAATTGCATCATGTAGGGAAATTGAGAGGATGATGTGATGGGGAGGAAGGAAGTGAACTGGACTTTGACAGCTCTGACTTGCAGTCTCAAAGAAGAATCTTGCCAGCACTTTCTAATCGCAGTCCTTTTAACAAAGTGATACACTGAGTTTTCTGATGCAGCTTTTTATTCTTTTGGAGGCATCATTAGAGACCAAGGTCAAGTTCATTTCTCCTGCTCTTCCACGTTATAATGTACAGATGTGAAAACCAGAAAAAGCTGACAGGAAGAAATGTGGTATTGGAGAAGAATATTAGGGACAGCATGGATTGCTAGAAAGACAAGTGAATGAGTTATGGGTCAAAATCAAACTTGGACTTTTACTATAGATTAAAATGCCTAAACTGAAGCTATCATGCTTTTTAGGCATATATTCATGAGAAGGCAAGAATTAACTCTATAATAAAATAACACTGGGAAACATTGAAGGCAGTAGGAAAAGATAGACTGCATATGTGATGGACTGAGTAAGTAAAGGAACATATTCGCAAGACAGAAAAGCCTGTTAATGATAGGACTTTTGGACAGAAGGCAGAAGCAACTTCATAGTATCTATTGTAATACCAACAATATACATACTTTTTGCATGCATCTTTTTCAATTGTCCATGAATTGTTTCTGCCTGATTTTTCATTTGTATGCATTTGAAGTTTTGACATTTTTAAATGTATGCAGTGTTTTGTTTTGATTTTATTTTTCTGACATGCTGAAAAAAGACTCACAAGATGCACAGATATCCAAAGCAAGGTAACTTTGTCTTCCAACAAGTCTCCGAAGAGTTGAAACTAGAGATGGGGACAAATATAAAAAACAGATCAGTTTTTTCTGACGAATATAACCGATTCATCATATATTTGTCAATCCGTATTTGTAAAATTTGTAAAATAGCTTTTAAAATATTTTTACATCAGAAATAGAAACTCTTTTCAACGTCTGTGTGGCTAGGAAGGAGTTGAAAATTTATCCTTCTGAGAGTCATTTAATTTAGTCCTAACTGGCAGGGTCAAAGGTTCAGATATTTATGTTTAAAATATTTGTGCTGATAACCAATTTGTAAGAAAGTCAGAGGTTTTGTCCCTTTGAAACTTATTTTTTCCAGAATGAGTATTACAGCTTCTGATGACTGGATTCTTTCCAAATAAGAAAAGCAGCTGGGACAAATCATTCTCTTTCAAGATAAGCAAGTTCAGTCTTTTCACCATATTTGATCTGTTTTAAATCTGCAGACTGAAAATGTTGCTGGTGTCTGTCCAGGGGGAAGTGTTTTAATTTTAAAATTCATAACTCAAAAACCACTTGCCAAAATGTCCTCAAATCTTCCCCAAGTAGGCAAGGACCTTAGTGACTAACAGTGTAGAGGACAATAAATGGGATGCTTTCTATTTTTTTTCTCGCCCCTAAATTTGTTCTTTGTAATGCTTTTGACTCGTATTTTAAATATGTTATCAATTCTTCTTTGTATTTGAATAATTTGCAATTTTTAGCATTTAATATTTTGTTTTTAATAATGTAAACTGCCTTGGGTCTTCTTTTTTAGAAAGGAAGTGGGTTATAAACCAACAAACAAACTCTGTTAAGCAAAATAAGGTTGCAAGCATGAGTGAACATTTCAAAAATAAATCAGCAACTTCTAAACGTCTAAACAAAACTAAATCAACAACTTGCAGCTCCAATGTCCTAGCCACACAGTCTAGTAAATGATTTCAAACATAGATGGTCTGATCATTAAATTATAAATGGCAACCAGTTTATACTGGAGACAGGGTAATTAGGTTGAGAAAGCATCTCCATTTTTTCTGATTCTGGAAATGCTTAGTTATTTTTAATAATTCTGTCAATCTCCCCTGATCTATACCTTCCTTAATCATCATCATCATCATCATCATCATCATCATCATCATCATCATCATCATCATCATCATCATCATCATCATCATCCGCTCAAACATCTTGATGTGGGAAGTGATTTTTGAATGTGCTTCATTTAAGAGAGGAAAGCAAAGTTTCTTCCAACCCAGGACATCAAGTAGTTGTCAGCTGTGAAGACAGATTACATAAATCTTTGCTTTTTATATATTTAGAAAGTACAAATCCCACATTCACTGCGCACAACTTGCCTGACCGCAAAGTGCACACATCAGGGCTATGCTGCATGATGAACGAGTGAAGTTGATTTATTTATATTCCTTGCAACAGCAACATTGCCAGCATAATGCTGAAGCAATGGTTGCACTGGCTATCCACTGGGCTCAGAACACGATGAACTCTGATGTCCAAATAGCTGACCCTGACGTACTCTGAGGAATGGTTGTTCTTTCCTGTTGGAAATTAGCAACCTTTGTATGATGCCTTTAAGATATTTTGGCTGAGAGGGATCTTTCTGGGCTGCATTAAGTATCACAATCTAGCAGCAACCAATTGTTCCCTTCTTTGGCTCAAGATTTTGAAGAGAGCCACACCTTTTTTTAATTTCAGGAAGCAAACTAGCAGCTACTTGTGATGGTTTTTAAATGTTTTAAATTGGAAGATTTCAAAATAACTCTAGCTGTAATTGTTGTTGTGGGTTTTTCGGGCTCTTTGGCTGTGTTCTGAAGGTTGTTCTTTCTAATGTTTTGCCAGTCTCTGTGGCCGGCATCTTCAGAGGACAGCATCTGGGATGATCAAGAAGAGCACAGAGTGCTGTTCTCTGAAGAGGTTGGCCAGAGAGACTGGCGAAATGTTAGGAAGAACAACCTTCAGAACACGGCCAAACAGCCCGAAAAACCCACAACAACCATTAGATCCCGGCCGTGAAAGCCTTCGCGAGTACATCTATCTGTAATCTTCGCTTTTCACCAACATTAATAGCCAAAATTCAAGGTGGATAGGAATACTAATTCAAAGGCTATCATTAACAGCTGTGCTCAGATATTAATGATAGGACCTTCTGGAAGTTACTAATTCATACAGTCACCATAAATTGGAAGTGCCTTGATGGAATATATCAATAACAGATAGCAATATTTTGAATTATTAGCCAGATATTTAATTTGATAACCAAATATTGTAATGTGCCAATCACCATTAATCAATTTCCAAAATTCGGGGTGGTTAGCAATACTAATTAAGAACCTATCATTAAATAAGTCAGAGTGACTTGACAGAACATAACAACAACAACAACAACAACAACAACAACAACAACAACAACAACAACAACAACACTCAGAAGATTAAAAATAACATATGGATGAAAACATAAAATGTCAGAATGCAATAACACAATAAGCTGCCAGAACTATTCTATACACAATGGGGAAGACATAATCTACACCTAAACACTTAAACAACTTCAACAACAGGTGATTTTAATGCCCCAAACCTTTCTAAATTAAAAGACCTTTGCCATCTTGTAGATGGATAAGATAGAAGGAACTGAACTAGAGACATCCAGAGTTTGGGTAGAGTCTCTAAGAAGGTTGTCTCCTAAATCTACAGACATGCTGGGATGACATCAGGAGAAGAGGATCCCATGGAGATCCTAAAATCTGGTCAAGTTCATAGCAGCATACCATCTGTCTTTGAAATAACCAGGCCCCTAGATTTATAAGCTTTATAGTCTGTTGAATCCTCTTTGAATGATGTCCAGAAACAGACCAATACCGAATGAAACTTTTATGACAAAAATGTTTTGTGCACTGTCTAGCCCACCCTAGTCAAAGGGTTTGCCCACAACATTCTTGTTCAGTTGAGTACTTCTCAAAAGCAATTCCATGTCGAGTATAATGCAATCGCCTAAATTAAACCCAGAGACAAAGCTTATCATTCACCAATGATTATTTCAGTTATGAAGTACAGACCTTTCTGTTGTTTCTGCAGCAGTCATGCAATATGAAGTTGCTTTGCTTAATCTGTAGGATATTTAGTAATATGCTTTTGAGAGGAAAAATTTTAACTGATACATATTTACAAATATATAGCTGCTTTTTCTTTTTTTAAAGTGTAAACAAACTGTTTTAAAATACAAATTTTGTGAAAACAACAATTCTGAGATAATGTGGTATGCGATCCATGGCAATAAGTACAGTATCTTGTTACCTCCTGCAAAACCACACAGGGCATGACAATTAATGGTAAAGAGTCACTGTATATTGGTGTATATTGGTTACATAAAATGAGCCAATATTGGACTGTTTCAGAATGGACAACCAGGGCCAGCCCCAAAATGTGGCAGCACAGTCACAGAAGGGCAATGATTCTTGAATAATTCTTGTGTTTTTGCTGACAAGGAGAGAAGTTTGTGCTCTGTTTTGCAACTGCTGACGGCCCGTCTGTTGGGCTCAATCGGGCACTGCCCCACTTCAAGCTTAATCTAGATCCGGCTGCAGAATGTCTGTCATATTCTGCCCTGCTTAAGCAGGTAAGAAGCCTATTTTCCCTTTGCATTGTAAGCCTCTCACATTGTTCTTCTTCATCATTGTATCTTACACTGATTTCTCGTGAATCTCTTTCTGTTAGAAAACTATAACAAAGAAAAGAAAATGGAGGTCATGTTTGTGACTTGATCCATTTTTGAGGGAGCACAGCCCAACAGTGTGCCCTCCTAACACACTACTTGAAAACAAAGGAGATTGACAACTTACATCTACTGTATGTCTGGTTGAACCCTTTTTCTCCTCCTCAATGCAATGAATGGTAAATTCAGTCAAAACAAGTCATATTTTTAAAGGGGAAAATGCTGGAGCTCAGGACTTCATTTTCAGAATTCCTTGGTCGAAGCAGAGGTCATAAGAGCTATATTCTCCCAATTCAAACAACAAGACAGCCCATCTCCCTCTCTGGAATTTCTGCAAATATCATTCAAATGACAAGCAGGGATGGCTTATTCTTTTCAGATGCTTGTACCTGACAGCTGATCTTTGTAAGGTTTTGGAGAATTTGACCTCCGTTTCTCTGTGCTACCAGCTACTTTGTTGCTTCTTCATACTTCTGCATGATGGTTTAATCTATGTACTTAAATAGGCTGTGTTAATTTGAACATGATTAACATATATATCTGAAATAACTGGCACACCCAGCATGTACTGTCTTCCCCTAGATTATGTTAATTCTCAAAGGCAACTAATCCATGATTAGTGACAGAGATGTAATTTAAATTAAGTTTTTCTCTCCTTTCTCTTCTTCTTTTTTTGTTCTGTTCCTTTCTAACAAAAGAAGACAATCAAACACCAAGATATCTATGAAAACGCTTCACTTCAAAGGTCTTCTAAGGCTGTCATGCAGAAAGAATCCATTTTTATATATAAAGAGATAGGAAAAAACCAAATTTGATTTAAATAGTGCTCTCATTTGAGATGGTGCTGATTTAAGAATGCCTGATGGACAAGTCACTTGGGCAAGAGAGTCTAAAAAGAAACAGCCAGAACAGGAACTGCTTGGTTCAGATATTTGCAAAATGTTTTGCGAATAAATCACTTTCGAAGACAGCCATAAGTCATTTTAAAAATCTCATAAATATTGCAGCTGTTTTGCTAGAGGAATATAAAGCAGAAGAGGCAAATTGAAAAGGCAATCGGACAACATCAGGAGTAGTGAATCTTTTTCATATGAAGGGTCATTGAACAATTGGCTAAAATCAACGTGGCCATACTAACGATGGGCAGAATGAAAGTCTAAAGTAAGCAAAGTATGTATCATTGGAGGGTTGCATTCATTCTCTCTCTCTCTCTCTCTCTCTCTCTCTCTTTGTGTGTGTGTGTGTGTGTGTGTGTGTACATATGCATATGCATATCTCAACACATGAAATTACAACTTTCCTACCCAAGACCTATATAGTACTTTTCTTCATACCCAGATAAAAAAGTCTTGCTTAAGTTCTTGTATGAATCCAATATGCACGGCATCATAATCCATGAAAACTTCATTTTTCCTAAATTATATCTGCTTCCTTTTTGGAATTCTATGAAATAAGCAATGTCGTATTTATAAAATACACTCAGGGGCATGAAAACAAGAGAAAAATACACTGTTGCTTGGGATATACCTACTTTAAGTTGTCTCCTAATCCACTGGAGAGAACTTAAAAATTCTCAGACATGTCCAGACTATCTGTCTTGAAGCCACTACATCACCCAGGGTATTCTGATTTACAACAGTTTCCTATTGACTTCATTTTCTTTCCCTTAAGAGCTAAGGTAACTATTCAACAAACCTTGAATGGAGCATACGTATTGAAAGTTGTTCAGTCTTGCAGTTTTCATACTGATAAATAGCACTGGAAAGTAATCAAATGTTAGAGCTAAGCAACAAGATAACCTAATGAGTCTTTGCTATTTGCTGCTTGAGTCAAGAACCTTACAATTTGTCAGGGAGGGCCATTACTAAACAAACATTATCTAATCCACAGTGCTATTAACTATTTGTTGAGATTGCAGTGGAAAAGACGTGCCATACTCAGTCTTGAAAAGGTATCTCCGCATTTAGCAGTCCCACTCCAAATAGGATTCTAAAGGGGTTTTATCCATGTGCAGAGCCAACACATGGGAAGGACCCTGTCTTCTGCAGATGTGTCATTTTCCTCTTACGTAGACATGTATCTTGTAGTCTCTTGCTTTAATTAAAAATGCAAGAATTAAAGACAGGAAAATCCCTCTTTTCTCCCACTGTGAGATTTCTCTGCGTATCAGGCAAAATCTAAAGAAAAAACAAAACAAGACAAAAACATGTGGCACCTTAAAGACTAATGATTAGGTCAGAAGCAGGTAGTAAAGGACCCAGAAGTTTTACTGGACAGAAAGCGGATCCAGTCGGGATGAAATTAACCTTGTTTTTGTCAGGACATGAAAAGAGAGGGGCTGAGACAGGCTGACGAGTCCTTTGTCACGGTCATAAAGCATGTCTTCTGCAGAGCATGGACTCCCATCCTGAGATTCAGGAGGACAAAAGGGAGAGATGCATGGGGAATGGCTGCTGCAACTGCCGCTGCGCTCTTGATTATATTTTAATGTGAGCGTTTGTGGATCATGCCCACAGAGATTTCTCTGTGTCAGCTTTCTCCCCTCCTTGAGGAATCTCATAGGAAATCTAGCAGAATTTCTCAGATCATTTGTGATCATTTCATTTTTGAAGAAACGCCAGCTTGTGCAGAGTTGGTTTTTTTTAACAATTCCTGTTCCTAGAAAGGACATTGAGCTGTGCAGAATTTGGCAGTTTTCTCCCAAAAAGGAACAGGCAAATAAAAAGGGGGAAATGAGACCTGGAGCTTCATTTTCGCAACAAGCCTGGAAATCTCACTTAAAGCAGGACAAAGTCCCAGTGAGGAGTCTTTGCCTGATAAGTCTTGGAAAATTGCTGAGAGGAAGCAATTGTTTTAGTACCCTCTACATCCCTGCTTTCCACTGATAGAAATCAATGATGCAGGGGGAGGAACAAACCCCTCCTTTCAATTCCTAGTGAATCGACCTGCGAAGGTATAGCTGAAGAGGGTAGAAGTAGGAGGGAAAAGATATTTAAGATATGACACAATACTGCTGCAAAGGGAATGAAAAGACATGAAGACCAGACCAGCCTGCCATTCCTCATCCCTCTTCTAAGGACAATAAGCATTGTTATTGCTTTTCTGGTCATGACAGCATGAGGCGTGAGTTGCATTGGTGTAACTGTTCTTGAGCTAGAGGGTAGGGGATATCTGCTTTTTTACGTATATAGGTGTTGACTCCTTACACAGCTGTGCCCTTTGTTTCTTTTTTGATGGGTAATTTTTCCTCTTTCATTCCTTTTCAGGTAATCCTAGCCAATCAGGGAGCACATATTAAACTCATCATGTCATTGTTTTGAGCTGGTCATGACTGAACCAATCAGATCTTGCCATTTGTGACATCATACATAGCAAATGAAACCCTTTTAGAGCAGGCATGGGAAATACATAATTTACTAACGACATGTGATCATATTCTGCCTTTTTCTCTGGCTTTATCTGCCCATCCATCACTAAATTTACCGCCATATCTTTTGAAAACAAGCAGCGAAGAGTCAGCACAACTTGCCTGACTATACCTCCCAGAAATTCCGTGAGTTTTTGTCATCATTATTTCACAAAGGTTCAGTGATACCGTTCTAAATTCCATGAGGTGCCAACAGCAAGATGCAGTCACCCACAAATATCACGTTTTCACTCTTCTAAACATGATGAAATTTGCAGATTTTTGGATATTCTTATCTAACATTTACTGGAAGAAGTATCTCTCATCTGCAGTTGCTTTGAAGGAATGAATTGTAACGTAAGAACCACACAACTCACCTTGGCTGTAACGTTTTACATTTTGTTTGTTTTATTGCTATGCTATGAAACGGTATTAACATATATTTGCAACAGCCATCATCTCCCTTTGCAGGCTACATAAATGGGTTCTAAATGTTCATCAGTGTTAATTCTATTGGTCCCTTAATAGCACAAATATTTTTCGTTAACAGAGAGAGTACTATTCTGGCAACAAGACATGAATTTCAGTCAGTTCTGCATGGTTTTGAGGCTACAAATAGAGTTGACACGTATGTCAATTTTGTCTAACCTGCTGCTTCTTGCTTGAATATCCTGCTGGGGACTCTTAAGCCTATGGACTTGTCATTTCAGTCTCGTTCAGTTTATTACATCCTGCCAGCTACGTCCAGATAAACTATAATGAAGGCTGCTGCTGCCATTATAAGCCTCATCTTCCCTATCAACAAGCCTTCAGTACCATGACCATTATGGACAGCCTTAAAATCTGATCCACCATTGATGATAGGAGAGTTTAATTTGTGCTTGCCAGCTTGCAGAACTGATCTCCAAAAGGCATGTCACAGGCTGTTATTTTGTCTTTTGAAGGACAGTTTCCAACTCCCCTTCCTTCCCGTCAGCATGAAGGTCGTTCCCCTGAAGAAGAAATTAAACTCAGAAAAAGCAACATCAAGCCATGACGAATAATGCCTTGACTTCAAACTCTTATCATTTCACATAGCATTTCATTTAAGCCTAGCGCAGAACACTACACCTTCAGTCCCTGTGAAGAATGAATATATTGGACATCGGCATTCGGTGTACTCCTCCTCCTTACTTAGTACCATTCACATAACCCTTCCCTGCTTGCTTTCGATCATTTCCCCCTCCTCCCCTCCAGATATTGAAGGACTGCTGCTCCCATTATCCTCCACTATTGGCCAGACTGTCTGAGGCGAAAGGGAGATGAGGTCCTGCAACATCTGGAAGGTCAGGGTTAAACAGTGGGACTGCTATCGGACCATGATGTCATAACTTAGATTCCCCTATACTGTTCAGCCAATCTGCAAACAATAGTGAGAAATCTCAGTGTTAAGGTCTGAATAGATATTGTAGCGGGCATTTGTGTGTTATCTATGCAAATGATAAATACAAAGTAATAGTCCAATATGTAAGGTAATGTGTGTGCAGAATTTTTATATGCATAGGCTCATTTTGTGTGATTTTGCCACCCACAATTTGGCTTTAATGCACATGATAGGACATAAGTAGCTCCACCACAGTTCTGGTGTCTGTCAATCACATTTTTGTACCTATGGTGCAAGGGCACAGATGGTGTCTCACTGTACTGGGATATACACTGGCATTCAGTGAACTGCCTTCTAATGCATCTGCCTATGTCAGGACAAAAGTAGAATCCACCCAGACCTGGGGCTTAAGCAATGCAGAGAGATGGTGAGTAAGATCATAGCTCAGTGGTTTAGGCGTCTGGGTGAGCAGCCAGAGGCTGGAAATTCGATTCCTCACTGTGCCTCTTTAACAGGGGTGGACTCAGTGATCTATAGCAGTGGTCCCCAACCTTGGGCCTCCAGATGTTCTTGGACTACAATTCCCAGAAGCCTTCACCACCACCTCTGCTGGCCAGGATTTCTGGGAGTTCAAGAACATCTGGAGGCCCAAGGTTGCCGACCACTGATCTATAGGGTGCTTTTCACATTTGCAGTTCTAAGATGATGATGATCATACTAAATTGGACGTGGTACTATGTGACTGTGGAAGTGTTTCAGAGGAATAGGACATGTGAAGCAGAAGCATAGCTTTTTCATGAAGCTTTAGAGAAATCTTTCTCAACTTTTTGTTTCTTTTTTTGCCACAGCCATAAACATAATATGAAAGAAATACAGGCTGAATCACGATTTTTAAGTCGCACAGCGAACCTTATCAGGTGATGTGTGAAGAATTGTTTCCAATCTGTGGGCCCCTTCAAATGTTCCAGCCTGCCTGCCTCCCATTGAGAATGGCTGCTCAGAAAGGTTATGGTAAGCTTAGGGGGTATTCATGGATTTGTCTCTGAGTGACTGGCTGTTGAATGGGTTTTTTTTTTTTAATGGACTGTTGTTCGTTACTGCATTGAATGTGTTTTTGTGTTGCTTATGTTTATTAGTATTGTATTCATTTGATCCTTTTAGTATTGTATACTCACTGCTGTTAGCTTTAATCCTGCCTTTTAATTGTTGTAAGCTGCCTTGGGTCCTTTTTAAGGAGAAAGGTGGGTTACAAATATTTTAAATAAAGAAATAAAAAGACAATATTTAAAGCTAAACAGTACATATACAAATTCTCAAAAGGATCAAGCAAGCACTGCACTAAAAAACAATAAACAGAAGCAACACTGGAAAAACACATTCAAAGCAGTAAGGCACAACAATTGATTTGAAAAACCTACTCAGAGAGCCAGTCAGTGAGGGAAAGCTCTTTATAAGGTCTTTATGTAACCAGTAGCCCAATATCAATTTCTTCAACTTGGAGACCTCTCCAAATGGGCTTTTTAAAAATTCTATTTAGGCACTTTGAAGATACATTTTCTGGTGCAAACAGACTTTTAGTATAATAATAATTATCATTATCATTATATGTTGTCAAGTCACTTCTGATTTATGGTGATCCTTTCCAGGATTTTTAAGATATAGAGGTAACTCAGAAGTGGGTTACCATTAACTTCCTCTAGGGGTGCCCTAGGACAGTAGAGCTTGCCCCAGGCTCCCTAGGCTGGCTCTTCTACTGGGATGCAGAGTGGGGAATTGAACTTCCAACCCCTTGTTCTCAGATACCTAACTCACTATGCTATCTAGCTAGCATTAATTTAATAAGCTTCTAATCTGTAACTGAAAATAGAAAGCTTGTGTATGTTGTATTCCTTTTTAAATGGTTGAGGTCAAGAACATAACTGGTAGATCTTACATCTGTTCCCACTGCTTATTTGAAACAATTATATACCACCACTGCACACACATCCATAGCATTTTCATTGCATTGTGCTTCCATCATGCCCTGGAAGTAAGATAATTTTGTTCTAGTATTCTAAGTGGGCAAAAGCAAGAATTCCAAGTGGAACCGTTGCACCATTTGAGACTGGTCAAATCACGCAGTAGAATCCATTTTAAGAGCTGCCACCAAATTAAATAACAACCTAATATAATTGCTCCCCTGTGGTGTCATCATAGGCATCCTTCAGTCTCGAGAGACTATGGTAACATGCTCTGAATCGAGGAGTGTCCTCTCCAGAGCATGAAGCCCGGGTAAGGTAATATGGAGGATAGGCTGTTACCCAAGCAGCAAATCCCCCCTCTCCACATTGCTGAAATAGTCCAATGGAAAGGCAAGAGCCAATACAACTGGTTCCAGCAATGTCGCAGGAGTTGGCAGAATGACACATGCTGCCTTCGGGACTCCAGCTCCGGATTTTGCCTCGAGGTTAACTCGAGGTGTCAACAAGAGGTCAAAATGCTGAGAGAAAAAAAAAGAGAGAACCATCTATTCTGCCCTATGGAGGGAATGGTAAGAGATCAAATGACCAAAAAGGAGAGGAGAGTATTAGGAGGGTAGCACAGGGAGATATTTGATACCTTTCACAAGGAGTATTTGCCAGAGGGTAAAGAACAGGGCGTGGTGGCACTGCAGGTTAAACTGCAGAAGCCTCTGTGCTGCAGGGTCAGAAGACCAGCAGTCGTAAGATCGAATCCACGCAGCAGAGAGAGCTCCCGTCGCTTGTCGCAGCTCCTGCCAACCTAGCAGTTCGAAAGCATGTAAAGGCAAATAGATAAATAGGTACCACCACAGTGGGAAGGTAACAGTGTTCTGTATCTAGTCACACTGGTCACGTGACCACGGAATCTGTCTACGGACAAACACTGGCTCTACAGCTTGGAGATGGAAATGAACACCACGCCCTAGAGTTGGACACGACTGGACTAAATCTCAAGGGGAACCTTTACTTTTGCCTGAAGAATGGGCACCACAAAGAAGCAGTTAATGAGCCTGTCAGGGTCTGGGTAAAGCTTTCCTCTCAAGCCAAGATCACGATGAAGAGAACCAAGATGGGAATTGTATGCTCCCACCTGGCTTTTCCAAGCATACTGTGTGTCATTACCACCTATTGTGTTGTCACTGGCTGGATGATTCCTTCCTCCATCTCCACAGCCAAGTGTTTTGATTCCACTTAATTGTGCCAACAGGGCTTATCGCTTCCCTGTTACACTGGATCTCAGTCAGTGCCTCCCTTTTTCAAGTATACTTTCCTCTACATCTCATCTTCTGAACATTTGCACTTGCAATTAAACATTTGATGTCATGGAGAATTACAGCTTCTGCGCTCTAGTGGTGCCGAGAGCATGGAGGTTATAGCTGCTTCCTCCTCTATTAATATCTTCTTCTAGGACTCCTCTGCCTCCCCCCCCCCCAGCACTGCCTGTTCTCTCCACAATCTCCACATCTCTCTGTCCCAACCCTAGGCAGGACAGGAGTGACTGGGAATGCCTCATCCACTCAGAGGCTGTTACAATGTGGTCTTCCATACCCTTTCATAATTTCCTCCTGAAGGGACACATGGTACCTGCTGTATCTGGGGCATGATGGTGATGCCTGCTTTTCTTCTGCCTCCCTGCCTATCATTTCAGCTATCCTTCCTGCCATCATTTCTGTGGGCCCACTTCTTCTCCATCTCCCTCATTTGGTGACAGTTTGTTGTGGCACCACTGCTACAAGCAGAAACTCTGGAATAGCTGGGGTTCCTGCCTATCAGCCTCCCTCCCCTCTTTCCCTGCTCCTTCCTTGTCCACACAGTGCTGTCCATTTCACCACATTGTCCACATATTGCGATCACCCACTCCCAAAGACACACAGTATGCCCCAGAATAAGCTCACTTCAGTGAGAGGTTGCACTCATGTATTTCTGCTTCTCTCAAGGGCAGTTTTGTGTCATATCTGCTGTTTGCCACTGCTCCCGCCGCCACTCCCTTCAATGTGTGAGATTGGCCATTGCGACCTCGTATTGATGTTGCCAGCCTAAGGTAGAGACTTTATGCTGATGCTATGAGGCTAAAAATGAGAAAGCAGCCTTTGTGACCTCATGCTGATGCCGTCTGTCTGCAGGAGAGACACTGGCTGTCATGACTTCATCCTGTCACTTGTCAACCTGAAGGGACTGGCCATTGTGATCTCATCCTGATGCTGTCACCTGGGACTGAGACTTCCCTGAGTGCTAACATGTTTCCTTGGGAAACATGGGAAGGTATGTTTCACATCCTGGAACAGGCAGGAGTTTTAAAATTTCTTTTTTTCCTCTCCCGTCTTTTCAAACGCCACTTGCCATCACTGCTTTTTAAGATGCTGGCTTCTGACTGACTGGTCTTTGCTATGCCTGCCTGTAGCTGCTAGTCGCTTTTATAATTATGGGAACCACTGAAGAAATGGTCACTACTCTTTCTGGATTGGAATTTGTAATGACTAGCTTCTTAGAAATCTTAGAACCACAGAGTTGGAAAGGGCCCTATGGATCATCAGTTCCAGCCCCTGTCCAGGGGGCACAGTGAGCAATTGAGCTCCCAACGTCTGGCTCTGCAGCCAGAGATCTAACCCACTGAGCTATCCAGCAGTTGTATCTAGCCACAAAGAGAACAAGAGAAAACCAAACCTAAATTTCAAACAAAACTTAAAATGTAAAGATAATTACACTTGTATCAATAATATTAATTTAAGAAGAATTAAAATGTGGGCTCCAGTCAAGGCCATTTTAAGTTCTTGTATTCCTAAAGATATAAGTATGTATAAATAGATAACAAGTTTCATGATGTGTGTTCTGAATGCTGGGGTATATAGCTTCAACCATAACGTTTTACAGCCAATCAAAGTGTCTCTACCCCACATCATATGGGGAAATGCAATGCTTTTTGAAACAGAGGAACAAACAGATATCAATGTTATGAAAAATATTTGTCTGCATTGGGCAGCTTAAGATAAGAGGTTTCTTTAAAGGCCACCATATAATAATACAAGAAGTTAACAGCAACATAATACCGTAAACTCACAGTACAAAGCAGATCAACTTTTCCCAATATCTTGTAGCTGGATCTCCATACCTACTCACCAAGGATAGCATTATCAATTTAAACCTATATCTTAAAGAGACAAACCTTGCATATTACAAGGTGTTACTTATAAGTCTATTCAAACAAAAGCCAGTCCTACCCAAGAGTAGGTGTTAGAAAACTGCAAATTCGTGCCACAATTGCCACTCTACATTTTCTACTAGGGGACAAGGCACAAGTAGAGACTTCAAGTTTTCAGAAGTGGTGGGGTTCAGAGGTAAAACAGACACATCAGTGAATAATAAAAAAGACTGGGAAAAGCAAAAGTACAATAATCACCACTTGTTTCTGTGAGGAATATAACATAAAAGCCACTCATAAATTATCATGATACAGTGTCCGGAGTCACCACACCATGCGATAAATTCTTGAAGAAAAAGGCTATGAATAGTTGCTAGTCATCTTAACAATATCTCCCATGTCCAAAACAAAATGTGCTGCTTCTATACCACCCCACAGCACCTAGAGCACTTTCTGAATGGTTTACAATTATGCAGACTACACATTCCCCCACATCCTCCAGCAAACTGGGTACTCAATTTACTGACCTCAGAAGGATGGAAGGCTTAGTCAACGTTGAGCCAACTATCTGAGCCTGTCAAGATCGAACTCAAGTTGTGAGCAGAGTCTTGACAGCAAGTAGTGCAGTTTAAGTTGTCTTTGAAAGCTATTTACTAGAAAGTGGTCCTGCAGCCATTTCTTTCTTTCTTTCTTTCTTTCTTTCTTTCTTTCTTTCTTTCTTTCTTTCTTTCTTTCTTTCTTTCTTTCTTTCTTTCTTTCTTTCTTTCTTTCTTTTATTTATTTATTAGATTTTTACCCTGTCCCCCTAGACAGTGTCTACTCGGGGTGGCTTACATGGATAAAAACACAACAATATGGCATGTATAAAAATCGTCAAAGACACAGTTATAGCAATTAATTCCAAGCAACATATTACCAAGATGACATGACTCAAGGAAGAAAAATAAAGATCAATTAATTGACTGGAGGGAAGGCCTACTTGAAGAGCCAAGTTTTTAAATGGCTTTTGAAAACACCCAGCGAGGGTGGCAGCCGAATTTCAGTTGGAAGGGTGTTCCATAGCCGAGGGGCCACCGCCAAGAAGGCCCGGTTTCTTGTTTTTTCCTTCCAGGCCTCTCTCGGCGTCAGGCCCCTCAGCCGTCCCTGTTGGCTATGTCGGGTGATTCGGGTAGATCTAGGTGGAAGAAGACGATCTGCCAAATATCGAGGTCCCAAACCGTTTAGGGCTTTGTATGTAATCATTAGCACTTTGAAATCAATGTGGAAACAGATGGGCAACCAGAGCAAGGCAGCCAGAGTGGGGGAGATGTGCTGATATTTTCTCACCCCACTAAGGAGCCTGGCTGCCACATTCTGGACCAACTGAAGTTTCCGCATCAACCTCAAAGGCAGCCCCACGTAGAGTGTATTACAATGGTCTAATCTCGAGATTACGGGTGCGCGGACTAGAGTAGTGAGGGGCCCCCATCAAGATATGGTCGCAGCTGAGCAATCCGCCATAGATGAAAATAGGTGGAATGGACCATGGACACCACCTGGGTTTCCATGGTAAGCGTTGGGTCCAGATGTATCCCCAAGCTGCGGACCTCACTCTTTGTGGTAAGGGTCATCCCCCAAAAGAAAGGGAGTCACCTAAACTGCTAATGGAATGGCCACCAACCCTCAAGACCTCCGTCTTGTCCGGGTTCAGCCTCAACCCATTCAGCTGCATCTATTGCAGTACAGTCTCCAGGCAGCGCTGAAGGGACAGAATGGCCTCCACTGAAGTAGGTGAAAAGGAGATGTAGAGCTGTGTGCCATCAGCGTACTGATGGCACGATGCCCCACACGCCCTGATGACCCTGCCCAGTGGCCTCACATAGATACTAAACAGCATTGGAGAGATGACTGACCCCTGCGAAACCTCACAATTGAGGCTCCACGGGGCCGAGACACTCTCCCCAAGCTGTACTCTCTGGGGACGGTCCTCCAAGAAGGAATGGAGCCAGGCAAGTGCCAGGCCACCAATTCCCAACTCGGAGAGCCTCCCCAGGAGGATACCGTGGTCGACAGTATCAAAGGCGGCTGAGATATCAAGGAGGACCAACAAGGATATATTGCCCCCATCGGCCTCCCTCAACAGGTCATCCAACAGTGCGACCAGTGACGTCTCTGTACCATAGCGTGGCCTGAAGCCCGACTGAAATAGGCCCAGAGTGTTGGTTTCGTCCAAAAGCGCCTGAAGCTGGTCTACCACCACCCTCTCGACCACTTTGCTGAGGAAGGCAATGTTGGTGACCGCCCTATAATTTCCAATGTCGTCCGCTGCCAAATTTGGTTTCTTCTTTCTTGCAGCCTTCTGATAGGCACGGGGCTTGCCACCATGATAACAAAATGTTTCGATACAGCTTTGTTTGATCCCATAGCTGTCTTTTCAGTTCTGAAAGATGTCAGCAGAGGATGGATGCCCAATGCAGGGCTTCCCCCCCCCCTTTAGGCAGAGTCAGGTGGCTGCTTCAGTGCTGGTGTGCTATTGGAAATATAGAGGTGTGTGTGCTGACCTGACTTGCTTTGCTCTCTCCTCTGTGCTGCTGTCAAGCACAGTATAGCCTGCTGTCATGCTGCCAGAGCAGAAGTAAAATTCAGCAACCCATAAGCAAAAAAACTCCTTGTCCTTTGCCTCAGGCAGCAATGTGTCTTGGGCCATTCCCAGCCTGTCAAGACTGGCCTGAAAAAATATGACCTACACAATGGCCTGAAAGCATTTGAGTCACTGTGAAGTGCCGTCTTATTTAGCAATAACCTTTAGATAATGGTAGTATAATTGCCAAGCTGCCTAGCAGAATCATCCCATTTGTTTAACAGAAGCGTGAAGGATGCTGCTGTAACTAATGCAAGCTGCTTTGTTGTCCACTGGACATATGCATATTTCTTTATGGAGTGGGCTGCTTGTGAAGCAGTTGGGATATGTTCTATATTAGAAACACTTAACTGGAAGTGCACAGTTAGTATTTAAGATATAACAGAATGTTTATATTAAACATTCAGAATGCTTATGGGTTCAGTTTTCACACACACACACACAAACACACACAAACACACAAACACACAAGTTGGAGTTTAATTTGGGGCTTTTTCTCAGCCACAAGCTCACAAAAGTGAGGAGGAATTTCTCCACATTTCTTACCATTTTGGAGAAATTCAGATGAAAGTGGTTTGGGGAAAATCAATTGGAGGTTTCCTTCTTTCCTTCCTCCCTCTCTCCCTTCCTTTCAAATAATTTAGAGATCTTGGCTGCTCCTCCCTTTGTTTTGTTTTGTTTAAAACAGCTGTGTGTATAAAACTGAAGGAGGTACCAGCTGAAGAAGGTCCTGGGGCATCAAAGTCCTGAACTGTCTATCTGAGATGTGTGATGGTCAGACTCCTAATGGCTGAGAATGAAGTGGTTTCTGTTTATACTCAAAAACAAATGTTTTGATTTTCATGAGAGCTTTCATTCTTTATAACTATGCACACACAACTCAATGAGTGTTCACTGTTTTCTCTCCTACATTCCTGGGAATTCTTCCTCCATCCTTTCTATGTCTCCTGTTCCCCTTCACACACCAATCAGTTTAGAGCTCAACCAGCTAAAGGATTTGCTTCCCTCTACACACCCAATTGTGCACCCTCCAGATGATGCAAATGTCAAATTGGCACTCCAAGAGTGACAAGAACTCTGACTTTCCAGGTATTTTACAAACAGATGGGAGGGTTGTTTGTTTCACTTTGTAGCAGGGTGGAGTTCAGGGGAAAGGAAAATTCTGGACAGAAGCTTTGTACATTCATGCTAATCTACTGTCAAAATGCAAGGACAAACTGAAATCCAGCACAGAAAATATTTTTAAGGGGTTTCAAGTGTTCCTCGCCATTTTTCTGAGAGTTGGTTTGAAAGACAGTTGACTTCCAAAGGTGATTGGGAACAGGATCAACCTCCACTGAAAAGAGCTTAGATTAGAAGCTTTCAGTGTTAGCAAAGCAAAGCAAAGCAAAAAGCAAAAAGCAAAAAGCAAAAAGCAAAAAGCAAAAAGCAAAAAGCAAAAAGCAAAAAGCAAAAAGCAAAAAGCAAAGCATTCCAGGAAAGAGAATCATTTGTAGAAATATTTCCTTGGTGTTCTGCAAAAATCAATTAAAAAACAGCTGATTTCCAGAGGAGATTATTGACATTTTTAGTCCAGTCATGTCCGACTCTAAGGGGTGGTGCTCATCCCATTTTCAAGCTGTAGAGCCAGCGCTTGTCCGAAGACAGTTTCCATTGTCACATGGCCAGCGTGACTAGGGAACACTGTTTTACCTTCCCACCAAGGTGGTACCTATTTATCTACTCACATTTGCATGCTTTCAAACTGTTAGGTTGGCAGGAGCTGGGAAAAGCGACAGGAGCTCACTCCATCGCGTGGATTTGATCTTACGACTGCTTGGTCTTCTGACCCTGCAGAGCACAGAGGCTTCTGCGGTTTAGCCCGCAGCGCCACCATGTCCCTGTACCTAGAGGAGATTAGGAGTGGCATAAACTGCTTCTGAAGACTAGTCATATTTGAAAGCTTTGACTAGTACTACTAATCTACTAAACATATATATGTGTATACGCACATACCTAATCTACCATGGGGAATCAGTTTTAAAGTGTTTCTTCAAAATTTTGGAGATTGCTTCGATCCATTCCCTTAAAATATGCTGATTTCTTCAAGAGAGGAGATGAGAAAAGAAGATGAGTTTTAGAAATAAATTGTCAACAGAAGCCCTAGCAAGATCCATGATCATTTGGGACCAAGAGGCACCAACCAGCACAAAGGATGGGGGGACCAATGCTATGTTTAGATGAGCCCTTCATCTTTTTGAGTGATCACATTGCAAAGTTGTCATAGGAATGAAATATTTTTACTTAAGCTCTTCTGCCACAGATAATCGACCTGTAACATAACAGTGTCAGACAAATAATTCAGTTCATATATATTGTGATAAATTTGTCACATTGCCATTGAACTACTCGTCAGGCTCAGCCAGACAGACTCCATCTCTGCTCCCTCTGTCATTCTGTACTGCCAACAGAGCCAGTCACTCACTTACTAGCCTTGATAGAAGTACAACAGCTATTCAACAACAATGGCTTTTCATACTCTCTTTAGCAGTTTGCGATATGGCATTCAGTGAACCTATGATCATTTTTCAAACAGTCAGAATTGTTCACAGCTACTGCAAGCTTATAAAGAAGCCCAATTCAAACTTCAGATGCTCATAGAAATGCTGAAATCCTCAGGTTTAGCATAGTAAATCACACAGTCTGCTCTTCCATAAGTTCTGTTGATTCAAATGAACCAACTCCAGTTGCAACTTACTTTAGCGTTGCACATTGCAACTGGAATAGGCCCATTCAATCAATGGAACCTATGGAGGAGAGGATGCATCAAATCCATTGATTCAGTGGGCCTACTACACTAAGCAACAAGATTTCAGCTATTGAAAAGTAACATATGTTAATTCAGCCTTAGAAACATATTTTTATCTTTTCTTGGGGGGAAATGTGACATTTGAAGGCCCCTCCAATTATGTGGTACTTCAGTGAAAGATGAACTTTCTTAAATTTTCAGAACTTTTAGAATCCCCACCTAGTTTGCAAATACACCTTGTTTCCTAAATATGGGGTTTAATAAGCATTTCATGGCTTACAGTGGGCTTGTTCAGACCAGCCATTTTGGGTATGGGGTGGATTGGGCTACAAAGGGTCTGTTGGGGTTGAGGGAAGGGACAACATGCCATTTTGTGTGGTCCTCCCATCCAAATAGCACCCAATCTCTTACAGCCTGATTAGCTGTCAATTAAGTACTTGCTTTGATTGTCTGTGGAGGTTCAGAGGAAGTGAAATTATGTTTTTATATTCTTCTCTCCCTCTGTCGGTGCCATTCCACTTTCTCCCTCCCCCTCTTCCTGCTACCCTTCCCTTGTTCTCTCCCCCCGCCATCCACCAGAATCTTCAGTTAAAATGGCAGATGGAAGATGGAGGCTGCTGGAGGCTGCAATCTCACAGCTAAACACGTTAAACAATGAATGTGCCAAAAAGAATGCATGCCCTACTAATAGGCCAGAAAAGCTGCATGGTAGCTCTTGAATGGGAAGGATGGATCATTCTAAATAAAAACACTTGCAATCAAAGTCTTTTTCTTTTCTTTTCTTTTTTGCAATCTAAACCATGCCATCAGTGATCCATATATCATATCTATTTGCCAGTGTGCACATGCCCCGTGTCTTAAGCATGATGGAACCAACTTATTTCTTTTTTTGAACTAGAGAAACTGAATACACGGTGTCGTGCAGTGGACATAATATCAATCCAAGACTCAGTTGATTTGAGTTAAGTTCTGAATTCAGCCATGGAAAATCACAGCAGGGGTGGGGCAGGTGAAACTGGTAGAACTCCATAAATGTCACACTTACTTTGAAAGCCCTTTAAGTTGTTTCCAGCTTGATGGAACATAACACAGACAAAACCTAGATTTAGTGCCCTATTTAAAATATAGTTCTAGAGTGTTCTTTGTTGTTGCTGTTTTAACAACAAATATGTTGCATATAAGACAATTCTATGTGTAGCAACTTGCCATGATATTCTCTGCTTTTCTGCTCAGAAGCAAATGCCAGGCTGGAGAAGATGGGAGTTATAACTCAATATGCCTAGCAGGCACTGGGTTGCAGAAGGCTCATCTAGATTGGTTGTTGTGGGTTTTTCGGGCTTCTTGGCCGTGTTCTGAAGGTGGTTTTTCCTAACGTTTCGCCAGTCTCTGTGGCCGGCATCTTCAGAGGACAGCAAACTGTGCTCATCTAGATTATCCTTCACAATATAATGTTCATTCAATCACATGCTACAATATTGTTAGTTCTTATTTTTTTTTCACATAATAAGGTATGTCCCTCTAATACAGAACTGTTCTATCAGCACAATAACAAAAGTAAGCTTGTTCCCTCTTTCATCAGTGCCTTTCTAGCCTGTGAAACTACTTACTGGAATTTTTCTTCTAATAGCAGCAGCTCCCTGGTGATAAACAATATTCAAAAGGCAAACCTATAAAGACTTTTGAGCAATGCGACAATCCCCTTTTGGGTTTATCACACGAGACAATGCTGTTTCATCTCCTGATGCATCCAAGTTTTAAAGAAATGCTTATTCAAAAGGGAGCTTGTAAGTGTGCGGCAAAGAGCGATTCTATCATAATCCATGGTGCTTTGCACCTGGCACAGCCTCCCAGGGCAGCACGCTAAATAATGCATGCATGCATTTTTTCAAAGGAGATTAAAACGCAGCTTTAAAAATTAATCCAGGGAATTTATATCTTGGGGTGGTGGTCGGAAGAATGAATGCTGGTGGAGCAAACAGAGAATGCAGCCGTGACAGTCTTGTTGCCTGAGCTGATTTCAGACATTCAGAACAGTGAGCTGCTGGCCCAAGCTTTCTTTCAAAGACATAAGGGTGTATGCCTCTTCTTAAGAATTACAAACCCCAAAGCTTCTTAATTTCTGTGAGCCTTTCCTAAACACATAGAGAAGGGGTCACTGATACTGCCTGCAGGAATGGACTAGCAGCAAACACCACAATTGGCATGAACATCCTATGCACAAGGGGAGCCTATGGTTAGAGATGGGGATGCACTGCCAGTTTGCCGGTTTGTGCTGGTTCATGTTTTGGCCGAACAGGTGTTCGGCGCGTCCCAGCCTGTCTTCCTCCGGCAGGCGTCCACTCAGAGGCAGTGCCTAGAAGAGGCATGGCAGGGAAATCAGGGCTCTGCCTCTGAGTAGGCACCCACCAGAAGAAGAAGGCCTGAGAAGAGCCAAACATCTCTTTGGTCAGAAATTGGCACAAACTGCTGAATCAGTTACTATGGTAATTAGAGCCATCAATTATTAAGAGAACTCCCATCAAACCACTAATCCGGGTTCAGGTTTCCTATTACTGTTGAGTACTAGCTCTTTAAGAGACTCACCAGAGGCCTCAGTGCTAGCTGCCGTGCTGGAGGAACAGAAGGGAATGTTTTCACTTTGGGGCAGAAGCCAAACAGAAGATGTTTGTGGCATCCATTTCTTGCTCAGAGTCCAGGCCAGGTCAGTCTTGGACCTACCTGTCTGTACAGGGGCAGGGGCATAGCCTGTACAGGCAATAGCTCCATTGTTTACATTCCATTTAAAAGCCACAGCTGGCTGCTCTGTGTTCTAGGAGGTTATAACACATAAATGTTGAGTTTGAAGACATCTAGTGTGTACTGCATTTTCTCATATTCAAAAAGGACAAGAAGTATAACAGACAAATATAAGAGTTACACAGGTATGTTGTTGTCAGACAGTTATTTCTGTGGTCTCACTCAAGAAGAGCGATCTAAATTAGAGCTACAGTGGTGCCTCGCTAGACAGTTACCCCGCATGACATTTTTTTCGCTAGACATTGACTTTTTGTGATCGCTATAGCGATTAGCAAAACAGTGATTCCTATGGGGGAATTTCGCTGGACAATGTTTGGTCCCTGCTTTGCAAACCGATTTTCGCTAGACAACGATTTTGACAGCTCCCTCTGCGCTTGCAAAATGGATGTTTGCGGGACCTAAGCTTCACAAGACAGCTATTTAAACAGCTGATCGGTGGTTCGCAAGCCGGCTTTCCTATGGCTCATCTTCGCTAGACAACGACGATTCTTCCCTATTGGAACACATTAAACAGGTTTCAATGCATTCCAATAGGGAAATGCTTTTTGCTAGACAATGATTTCGCTATACAGCGATTTCAGTGGAACAGATTATCATTGTCTAGCGAGGCACCACTGTACGTCTTATTGGTCTAAAACACTAGATACCATGTATGTGACAGAAAACAGACATTGATTAGTTGTTGAAAAGAATTGGCCAAGTGGTTGGGGTGTATATGGGGGGAGGAAAAAAATTCTATTCCTCTGTTCTCATTCACATTACCTCATCTGGACTTCTTAGGTTTTCAACCCCTTGCTGCCCAGGAAGACATCCAGATTCCTGTGCATTCAGAGGGCGTTTACTCTGGTCATGATAACTACTCTTTTAGTGTCAGGGCTCGAATACAGAAGAGCTGATTGACTTCTCCCATTAATGTGGCTGCTCCCAGGCATCCATTCTCTCCTGCCACTTGGCTGGCAGTGGAGATTGTTAAAATGGAAAAGGCTCTAGTCTAAGATGAAGATATGGAAGGAAAGCCAGAGGCTGTTCCATTGTTCCATTTCTGAAGCTTTAGCATCTTCAGAAATAAGTTTACTATGCACATTGCAGACAAATTATTCATTTTGGCAGTGCCAAAATATTTTCTTATTTTTATGTAGGTCTGATGCAAGTGTGTTATTATCCCTCCCACACAACTGGGCCCTGTTTATTTTGAAAAACTGGATAATTGCATAGTGTCTTTTAGATTTATTTGCATTTATGTAAACTCCTTATTTTTCTGCCCTCTATTTTTATTTATAGCAGACATGGCTATGTAGCATGTATGTATATTCATCATACACACAGGCCAGACAGGCCCACATTTTACTGCCTGAGGCAAGAGACAAGATAGTGCCTCTTCCTAAGTCCATATACAGAACCTGCATGATCTGACATTTGGGTAATGCGATAATAAATGGGAGCTTTAAAGTACTTGTAGGGTCTGCACAGGTCTGATGATTGATTTCTCTCTCTTATGTATTGTTGTAGTTGCCCACTTTTGGAGTAGATGACTGCCTGTTGCCTTATCTCTGCTTTTCTTTTTTGAAGAGTTTTGAGAGTTCTGTTGGGCTTAATTTTCTCTAGCACCAGTAACTCAGATGAAAAAAACTATATAACCAAAGAACCTGAAAGATTCAGGCCCCTTTCAAATTTACCAAAAGAGACCAGTCTTTAAAGAACGCAAAAACGAAAGAGGAGCCTCTTGAAAGAGCCCCACATGAAAGCAATATGAACGTTTTCTCCCTGCACATCCCCAGAAGACAAAAGGCACATTGGCTCTCTATATTTGGGAACATATCTGCATAAATATATGACTTTGGTGCCACCATAAGTGACATGGCAGCTTCCTAAAGAATCCTGGGATTTGTAGTTTGGTAAGGTAATTGGAATTCCTTGCTAAAGAACCCAAGTGCATTCCTCTGAACTGCAGTTGAAAATTCTAATTCTCTTGCTGAACTATGAATCTCCAGATTCCAAAGGGTAGAGTCATGAGAGCTAAACTCTTATAGGTAGTCAAGATACACAAATGACTTGAGAGCCACTGTTTTGAATTTAATAGCATGGAGTACAAACCACAGTAATAATGCCTTGTTTTCTTTTGATCAGTTTTGTATCTTGTGGCAGTGGCAGGAAGATGCTTCCAGTCATGCCAATGATCCTATGCAAGTTGGCATGGATCTTTCCTAAGGAGATGTTGTTCCTTTCTCCTGCTCCAATCCCAGAAGCAGCTCCCATTTAAGTACAGTAACTGATGATCTTCCTCATTGCTGAAAATACCTTGAGTAAAACTGTGGTCAAGCTCAGGAGCTGGCTATTGTCACATCACCAATGTGATTAGCCGTTATATGTGGGTATTCTAAAAACATACCAGGGAACAAGATTATCCTTAAGAAGACAGCACATAAGGAGGGGCAGATTGAAATCTTCCCTTCCCAGCTGCAATATTTTTGAAAATCCTAATTGCCGTTAGGAAAAAGTTGGAGCCAAGTGGAACTGCAGGGTTGGGAATGGAAGTTGAAGGCATAGCAACTCCAGATCTAAATAAATGAGTGGGTACCAAAGGATTAAAGGTCTCCATACCTTGCTCCTCACATACCTCTGTTCCAAGCTGGATGGGCTCCCTACACTAATAGTTTGTGAAGACCTATCCTGCACTCAAGGGCAGAAATTTGGAATTGAAGTAATATGTAGGTAGGCTCTAATTCCAAGCTATTTCTGTTCCATGTGCAGAATGGGCCTTACCTTGGAGTCAGCCATGATGAACATAATGGACCTTAGTCAGTGCTTGGTTGAATTAACATTACCAATCTTTCAAGGATTTTGCATACTGCATTGGTTATATTTCCCCATGAGGTACTATGATGCACAGATCTTGGACATAATTCACCAGGAGTCTTATTTTGCTCACTCAAGCTCTCAAGTGAATTTTGGCTTGCAGAAGGCATTGTACCTTCACCCTAAGCAGGCTCTGGGTAGCCCTTCAGCACCAATGGGCCTACAAATGAAATGGAGGGAGAATAAGGGAAACCAACAATGCATTAAACTGAAAAAGAGATTTCATTTCTGCAGGTACTGAAAGAGGATACATGGTCATGGCATGATGAGGGGAAATGATGCAAAGGAACAAGGGTGGTGGCAAACAAGAGGAACAAAATACTAAAAATTGTCCCAAATGAGGGGAAAAAACTCTACATAATAGAGATGGACCCAGCATGCATTGATTCTGAGGGCATTTTATCTTACTGAAAATTCACATGTCATGATGGGCAAGCATCCTTCACTGGTATACTGGAACTATCTGAAATAGGAGCTATGGAAATTTAACAGTGTCTTCGGTATGTGAAAGGCTGCTTTCTATTCCTAATTTCAGCCAGCAGCCTGAAATGAGAAAACATCAGGACACTGTTGAATCGTTTCTTTCTTCTTCTTCTATCACTGCAGTGCTGTACCAGAATTAAATCCAGTTCAACACAAGAAGGGTTCGCGCGCTGAAGGGGCGAGACAACGCCCTCGGAAGCCGCGGCGAGTTTGCTTGCCCGGGGCCGGAAGCGTAGACAACGGGGCCCACGTGGCTAGATGACGCGAACCGACGCTATTTAAGATAGCGTCGGTTCGCCGCAAAGGGCTCTTTGGCGCAGGCACTTGAAGAGGAGAGTGCTGCCGGAGCTCTCGGACGTGGTGGTCGGCGAGGGTTTGTTGTGCGCGCGAAGGGAAGAGGGGGCTGAGAGGTCCGGGACGGAGCGGGCGGCGGCGGGGCTTTTCGGCCGCGCTGCGGCTCCGACGACCAGCTGTTGTTCCCTTTGCTTGTTCCCTCCCCGCTTGCTCATTTTCCACCCCCCCCCAGGTCGCCTGGAGCTGGCCTGTTTTTTCCCTGGCTGGTTGCCGCGGGGCTGCTGAGGAGCGCTCCGCGGCTCCGACGACCAGCTGTTGTTCCCTTTGCTTGTTCCCTCCCCGCTTGCTCACTTTCCACCCCCCCAGGTCGCCTGGAGCTGGCCTGTTTTTTCCCTGGCTGGTTGCCGCGGGGCTGCTGAGGAGCGCTCCGCGGCTCCGACGACCAGCTGTTGTTCCCTTTGCTTGTTCCCTCCCCGCTTGCTCACTTTCCACCCCCCCAGGTCGCCTGGAGCTGGCCTGTTTTTTCCCTGGCTGGTTGCCGCGGGGCTGCTGAGGAGCGCTCCGCGACTCCGACGACCAGCTGTTGTTCCCTTTGCTTGTTCCCTCCCCGCTTGCTCACTTTCCACCCCCCCAGGTCGCCTGGATCTGGCCTGTTTTTTCCCTGGCTGGCTGCCGCGGGGCTGCTGAGGAGCGCTCCGCGGCTCCGACGATCAGCTGTTGTTCCCTTTGTTTGTTCCCTCTCCCTCGCTCACTCTCCACCCCCAGGTCGCCCGGATCTTGCCTTCCTTTCTCTTGCTGGCTGCCGCTGGGCTGCTGAGGAGCGCCGAATCGGCCCGGCGGTGGTTGGCGGGGGCTGGAGGGGTGGGATTGGGGTGTGGGGGGGACAGGTTGGGGGGGTAAACCGCGCGGCGGGTGCGGCGCTTTGCCAATTGGGCGAGTGGGGCTAAAAAATTTTAAAAAAAAAAAAACCGCGTGGAGGAGGCTGTGCGGTGAACTAGGCGGCTGCAGCCGCGCTCCCTCATTGGGAATTTGGGGGTGAACCGAGCCTCGTTGGGAGGGAGACGTTGGCACGCTGCTAGTGGTGGTCAGGCTGCCCAGAAGAATTAAAAAAGGGTTCGAGAACGACTGGTTTTGGGTGACGGCCATTTTGAAGAGCTTGATCGGCCGCATGGCCTACTGGCGGTGGCCATTTTGAAAGTTGGTTTCATTTTCAAAAAAAACAAAAACAAAAAACCGAAGGGGTGTGGGTGCAGAGTTGGTTATTCTGGGGGATTGATAGTGCCTATAGGTCTTAACTGCTGAGTGGGCTGGCAGACCAACTTGGTTGATACTGGTCTGCAGTATAGATATATATATACACACAAATACATAATATAAATAAAAATATCTTTCATTAATAATAATAAATAAACACATATATAAATAAATACATAACATACACAAACAGGGACCAAGTTGGTAGGCATATCTTACAGGATGCCGCCTAAGAAGGGAGGCGGTAGAAAGAGAGGGAAGGAACCGGTACAGCGACCGGTGGAGAAGCAGCAGTCACCCTTGCAATCATCCTCTGAAGATGAATCTTGGGCTATGCTAAGGGAGTTACATTCTAAGGTGGCAAGCATGGAGGCAAAGAGATTTGAAAAAAGGGCTAACAGTGGAGATGAGGTTACGCCTCGCCGGTCTGCCAGGGAGTCAAAGGGAAAACGGAGGGCTGAATTGAAAGCTCTTACGTGTGAACTAACCAGGCGTCTTGATGTAATTGAGTCTGAGCAGGGTCATGAGCGTGGAGACCACGATGAAGGCGAAGGCACATCGACAGAGCATGTGGAGAACAGGGGACGCAAGCGTAGAAGGACAGGGGCGGCCAGCAATGTAGACGCTGGGGAAGGAACGTCCTCTGGGTATGACCCCTATGAGGACCCGGCAACATACACACCGGGGGCTGCAGACGCTGCAAGGATTGGAGGAAGGGGTGAGTATGATGGAAAGCACAACACAGCAGCACAGGGGGTATTCTGGCCGTGGGGTGATGGCCCACAACAACCTATAGGATGCCCTAACATAGGGATGTCATCTCCCATGCCATGGCCTGGTGGTTTTTGGCCGCAGGTTGCCCCGCAATGGTTTGGATGGGGGATGCCTGGTACAGTGCCAGATAAAACTGGGTCTACAAAAGAAAATAGGGAGTTAAACATGGCTCAGCACCCTTCCGTGCCCAATACGGGCTATAACTCAGCGCCATTCCTAGCGGCGCCTTACACAGACTACAGTACTCCACTGGGAGATCACCTGACGCCAGCAATTAAGGAACGGATTTGGCGAGGCGATTACATTGACTTCTATGATCTTCTGAACAGGGAATATGAAGTGAAGGAGCTGGACAAGGATGATGAAAAAATTAAAGAAAAACATAGGCGGAAGAGACCGGATAGGAATTGGAATAATTGGGTGACTGGTTTCACCATATATGCCGGGGTGTTAGTAAAGATGCAACCCTGGAAGGCTTCGGCCCTTTTCCAGTATTATGATATACTACGTAGAGCGAAGGCTGAATTTGAGGGTCAGGCGTGGTTACGGTATGATGAAGCGTTCCGAATGAGGAGTGCTATCAGGCCGGAACTGCGTTGGGATGAAGTACACCCTGGGCTTTGGCTACAACATATGTCGCCTGCTAAGACGAATTTGGGTGACAGATTCGACTGTGGACACCTTAATATTAAGTTCGCAGGGAATACTGGTACCCGCCAGGGGGCGGGGCAGACGGTTCAACCCCGTCTGCCTTGCTATGAATTTAACAATAGAGGGTCCTGCAACAAGTCCCCTTGTAGGTTCAAGCATGAATGTATTGCCTGTGGAGGCAAGCATCCAAGGTCCAACTGCTTCAGGGCAGGAGGACAGCGACAGGGCAGGCAAGGTGGTCCCGGTAGGAAGCCCGATGGGGGTGGCGGCTCTACGGGTAAGGGGACCAACACCAATCAGAATTGATAAATTGGAGGGGAGCTTATTGCATTATCCCAGACAGGACGATGCAGCATATTTGCGTGATGGGTTTAGACATGGATTTCGGATACCTGCCTTGGGTATTCGAAGAGCATTTTTTGCTAGGAATTTGAAGTCGGTTGAGGGTATGGAAGAGGTGGTTTTGAGGAAGATCGATAAGGAAGTAGGAGAAGGTAGGGTACTGGGGCCATTTGCCAGGCCTCCACTGGTTGACCTACGGGTTTCGCCTCTGGGAATCGTTCCCAAGAAACACCCAGGGGAATTTCGGTTGATACACCATTTGTCTTATCCGGAGGGCGAGTCTGTAAACGATGCCATACCGGAGGAGCTGTGCTCAGTTAGATACACATCATTTGATGAGGCAGTACGAATGGTTAGATCCTGTGGCATCAATGCTGAGCTGGCAAAGGCCGATGTAAAATCGGCTTTCCGGATTTTGCCTGTTCACCCAGATGATTTTAATTTACTGGGTTTTCAGTTTCAGGGCCATTACTATGTCGACAGGGCCCTCCCTATGGGGTGTTCGATCTCGTGTGCGGTCTTTGAAAGGTTCAGTACATTCCTGGAATGGCTGCTGCGGCAGAAGATTGGATGTGCATTGACAGCGCATTATTTAGATGATTTTTTGTTTTGTGGACAGGCAAACACTAGTAGGTGTTCTAGGTTTTTGGAAGCTTTCCGGGAATTAGCAGCGGAGTTAGGATTGCCATTGGCGGAGGAAAAAACGGAAGGGCCGTCAACAACCCTTACCTTCTTAGGAATTGAGCTGGACACGACTCGACAGGCTTCCAGATTACCACAGGACAAATTAGTAAACATTAGGCAGCTGGTCAGGAGTTTCGGGGGCAGAAAGAAGGCAACATTAAGGGAGCTGCAGCAGTTGGTTGGACACTTGAATTTCGCCTGTAAGGTGGTAGCGCCGGGAAGGGCTTTTGTAAGGCGATTTTCCAGCGCCATGTCAGGGTTAAAGAAACCATTTCATAAAACAAGGATAACACGGGGAATGAGAGAGGATCTGCGGATATGGGAACAGTTTTTAGATCAGTTCAATGGGGTTTCTTTTTGGAGGTCGGAGATTAACCTTAGGGCCGACGTTCAAGTGAATTCCGATGCCGCCGGGGCTTTAGGGTTTGGCATTTACTTTCAGGGTAGATGGTGTGCAGGGAGGTGGCCGGATGAATGGCATCACCTGGGTATTACCAGGGATTTGACGTTTTTGGAATTCTTCCCGATAGTCGGAGCACTATGGTTATGGGCAGAAGAATGGGCCAATACTGTAGTGCGATTTTGGTGTGACAATCAGGCGGTGGTGCACATTATTAATAATTTGACATCCCGTTCAGAGAGGGTCATGGAGTTAGTCCGGGCATTTACTTTGAAGGCGCTCCACTGTAACGTCGTGGTGCATGCGCGTCATGTGCCTGGCTTAGATAATCGGATAGCTGACGCTCTTTCACGCCAACAGATCCGGCGTTTCAGGGAACTGGCACCGGAAGCCAGGGATCTGCCAGAAGTGCTTCCGGCGGAGGTCTGGCAGATTGGCGTGAGGAAGCGTCGCGAGCGATAGGTATGGCATTGGCCCCAAGGACGAGTACAAAATATAGAATGGTAGTGAAGGAGTTTTCGGAATTTCGGTGCAGGGCCCAACTGGAATCGAGGTGGCCGGCACCGGTTGAACACATACAGCAATTTATGGTGGAATTGCATAGGAAGGGTTTGGCCCCTAGTACCATTCAGGGTAAGTTGGCAGCTTTGAAATTCTATGCAAAAGCGAATGGTTGGAAGGATTGGTCAGGTGAATTTAGAATCAAGAAAATGATTGAGGGATGGTCTCGGGAGAGGGGTCGGTCAGGGGATGACAGGACCCCTATATCTCCAGGGATATTAGAGAGTTTGGTGGATCTATGGGGTGTCATATGTAAGGATGGATACGAAACAGTGCTTGTTCGTACAGCATCTTTGGTGGCCTTTTTTGGGGCGCTGCGGATTAGTGAGCTGGTAGCTTTAAGTAAAACAGATGAATCCCGGGCAGCGTTACAGAGGACAGATGTAGGGATACAGAATGATCAGGTCATACTTCAGATTAGGAGATCCAAAACGGACCAACATGGGAAAGGTGGACAGGTTAGGTTGGGTCGTTGTAGTGTAGATAAATTGTGCCCAGTGCGGGCGGTAAGTCAATTTATTCGTGTCCGGGGGATTACTAGTGGTTATTTCTTCCAACATGCTGATGGTACACCCCTTACAAAATATCAGTTTTGGAAGCTAACTGATATGGCGCTGGAAAAAGTGGGGGTCCAGGGCATGCGATTTGGCACGCATTCATTTAGAATAGGGGCGGCTTCAACTGCGGCGGCTATGGGTTACGATGCTGGACGAATCAAGCAGCTTGGTCGTTGGTCGTCGGGCTGTTACAATAAATATATCAGACAATTACCTAACGTGTAGGTAGTGTTGTTTTTTGTCTTTCAGGAGGAGTGATGCCGGAGGCACGATGGAACGTTATGATGGTGGGACATAGCTTCATCTATTGGGCAGCCCGATACGCTGCTGCTTCCAGGTGGGGAAGTGATTTAGGATTGGGAGCCCAGGCCTCCATTACATGGAGGGGCATGCGAGGCATGCGATGGATTCAATTTGGTCGGCTCACGGCCTTTGGATGTTCGCCTCCTGACATTTTGGTGATTCACTTGGGCGGCAATGATTTGCCCCAAGTGTCTGGTAAGGCATTGATACTGGATATATTGCGGGATTTGGATAGGCTGCATGCCTTATATCCCAGGATGAGGATCGTTTGGTCGACGATCATTCCACGATTAAATTGGCGTGGTGCTCTTAATGTGGACAGGGTAAACAATGCCCGTCGTTTAGTTAATAAGGAAATTTGCAGAAGGGTAAGCAAACGCGGCTTTGGTTCTGTGATTGGCCATCGCAGAATCTTGACATCCAAACTGGAATATTTCCGCGAGGATGGGGTCCACCTGTCTGATGCAGGTTTGGACGTTTTCTTGGATGATTTAAGAGGGGGCCTGCTGGAGGAATTTGGTTGTCTTGGTGGGCTCATGGGACATAGCCGATGCTAGTCCTCATGTGGTGGCGGGTAGTGCGGGAATAACTGGTCGTCACGGTGTTTCCCTTTTGGTAATATTTCTTAAGTAACAGTGCGTCAATGCTGACAGTTCCTGCGGATCGTGCGATTACAGGGCTGAAGGCAACTGAGGCGCTGAAACACCTTCGGACCAAAAAGTCATTAAAGGAGATGGCTGGAGGTCCGGGTGTTTTAATTAAGCCTTCCAGGTTCCACCGGTCGGTAGTACAGCTGGAACCTGGGGGCTGGGACTCGCCCATTGGCATATAAGGATTTATTTGGTGTTATTTCCCCGCACTACCGCAGGTCCCCTCAATATGGATTTGGTTTCATTTGGCTTAAGGAAATTTGATTTGGCTAATAAAGTGTGGCCCATGTTTAATACCAAATGTACGTTGTCTGCGTCTTCATTTCGGGACTTGGGGAAGCAATAGAATCATAGAATAACAGAATCACAGAGTTGGAAGAGACCACAGGGGCCATCGGGTCCAACCCCGTGCCATGCAGGAACTCCATCAAAGCCCTCCCAGCAGATGGCCATCCAGCTGTCATGTCCTCTCTTAACCTTCTTTTTGTAAGGCGAAACATTCCCAGCTCCCTAAGCTGCTCCTCATAGGACATTAGCTTCCAAACCTTCGACCATTTTGCTCGGCCTCCTCTGGACAAGTTCCAGGTTGTCCATATCCTGCTTGAATTGAGGTGCCCAGAACTGGACACAATACTCCAGGTGAGGTCTGACCAAAGCAGAATAGAGTGGTACTATCACTTCCCTTGATCTAGACACTACATTCCTATTGATACAACCAAGAATCACATTGGCTTTCTTGGCAGCTGCATCACACTGCTGATTCATGTTCAGCTGGTGGTCTACCAAGACTCCTAGATCCCTTTCACAGGTACTGTTGTCTAGCCAGGTGTCTTTCATCCTATATTTGTGCAGTTCATTTTTCTGCTTATCTGTAGGACCTTACATTTCTCCCTGTTGAAATTCATTTTGTTAGTTGACTTATCTGTCAAGGTCATTTTAAATTTTAATCCTGTCCTCTGGGGAATTAGCAACCTATCCCAATTTGGTATCATCTGCAAATTTAATCAGCATACTCTCTATTCCTTCGGCATAAATCTTTACATATCTCATCTGCTACTATCCCAAACCCCATGGGAAAAGACCTGTATCACAGCATGAAGGCTCCAGTTTCATGCCTGTGACATGCTATTTGGGAGCTATGGTTGTTACCTAGAAAGCAACAGCAGTGCAGCCTGTTGTTTTGTGCCATCAAGGTGCCTCCAGTTTATGGCAACACCATGAATGAGGGATCTCCAAAATGTCCTGTCCTCAACAACCCTTCTCAGCTCTTGCGAACACAAGCTTGTGGCTCCCTTTAGGGAGTCTGTCCATGTCATATTTGGTCTTCCTCTTTTCATGCTGCTTTCAACCTTTCCCAGCATTATAATCTTTCCCAGAGAATCCTGCCTTCTCATGAGGTGACCAAAGTAGGACAACCTCATTTTCATTATTTTTGTCTCCAGAGATCATTCAGGTTGTTATTTGATCTAGTATTAGTCTTTCTGGCAGTCCAGGGTATCCAGAAAGCTCTTCTCCAGCACCACATTTCAAATGAATCAATTTTTTCCTGTCAGCTTTCACACCAATTTTTTCCTGCCCAGCTTTCCCCCCTTTTTACTCACTGAATGTTGATACCTCACCTTTGTTCAAAGGAGCATAAAACAACATTCATAGATGATGATGATGGTGGTGGTGGTGGTGGTGGTGGTGGTGGTGGTGATGATGATGATGATGATGATGATGATGATGATGATGATGATGATGATGATGATGATGATAATAATAATAATAATAATAATAATAATAATAATAATAATAATAATAATAATAATAATAATAATAATAATAATAATAATAATAATAATAATAATAAACAACCCACATTTATTGGTATATAAAATAAACATAGACTAGTTTGTTAGATTTCTGGATTCACAGGGAGCATGAAACAAATAGATTTGTTTGAAGTTAGGGCTTTGCCTCCTAACAATTGACCCAAGAAAAACAGTCACTCGTTTCATAATGTTGACCACCTCCACAGATAACATAAAATGGACGTTCATAGTTCTTCCACAACTACACCATCTTCATATTTTCACCTCACAGCAATTCTGTGGAATACCTTACTCTGAGAGGATGCGAATGACTCTTCCATGATCATATAGAACGCTTCAAGAGTTTGAGTCCAGGAGTCCTCAATTTTTCTCCAACACTCCAGCCATGACACCACTGAGCTGTTCATATCTGTATGGCCATATTTGGAAAGTTACATATACAAATAATCAGCCATACTGGTGGTCTTATAACAAATTCTTCCTGAACTTTATTTGGAAATATACTTGTAATGGTATGGCATTAATTCCCCATGCTTCTGCCCATCACTCCAGCCTTTGAGCAATGGCATGGCTGTAAATTTTGAACTACAGGAGCTCATGTGAGTCTCATATGTCAGGGATGTGATCAATACTCACTAGATTCCTCATTCCCATCATTTTAGGATGTCTCAACCCAGTCACATCAATGAGGGATTTCCAACCCATGAGAGATTTTTGGCCTCCAGTGCAAGACAGAAACAAGGAACTGGGTTTTCTCCCAACCAGGGTATCCACAGTTTGTGAAAATGATTTTTTCACAAAAAATAGTGCTCCCTTTGAAAAGTAACAGAGGGAGCAAGAGAGAGAATGTGAGAGAGCACAGAAGGCCAAGGTGACTATCCAAAAAGGTACAAAAAATTATTCAATGATTCTGTTTTTAAAAAATCTACAGAATGAAGCAGCAGCCACCATAATTTTATGCTGTTGTGTAGTATTGCATAATTTGCACACATAAAAATGCCCCATCAATAAGAGAACTCTCACTGCTGGTGCAAGAACATTTTTGCCACCTTATAGGCAATGGGAAAATATTGTCATTCCCTTTCCCCACACATGGCAAAAAGAAGGATTTATAGCTGTGGTTCCCAACCTTTTTCGAGTCACAAACTCCATTTATAATAGCTAAATAACTGTGATCCCTCACCACATTTGCATAAAAAGGCACTTTTAATGGGGTAAAGTCATCCCTTCTCAGAAAGTTGAACCTTCTTTTTTCCCAAAAGGGCCTGTTTCTCAAACATACACATACACACTCACTTTAATATTCTGCTCCAAAAGTTCAAAGGAGCAATTATTTAACAAGGGTTGCAGACATATAAAATGACCTGCACCCCCTAGAAAATACTTTGCAACCCCTTCAGGGTCGTGTCCCTTAGGTCAAGCAACCCTGATCTACATCCCTAAAATATATAACTGATATATTCAAAGCTGCCACTCATATTTTAGCAACTGCCATTTGGACTAATGCTGTGTACATATTTTGGTGTTATCCTTGAAGACCATTTAGGAGTTGGCTGCCCTGAATTGAATTTGGCTAGCTCCAATTTCTGCTCAAACCTATCCATTCTGAAGGAAATCAACCCTGAGTGTTCACTGGAAGGACAGATCCTGAAGCTGAGGCTCCAGTACTTTGGCCATCTAATGAGAAGAAAAGACTCCCTGGAAAAGCCCCTGATGTTAGGAAAGTGTGAGGGCAAGAGGAGAAGGGGACAACAGAGGATGAGATGGTTGGATAGTGTCATCGAAGCGACCAACATGAATTTGACCCAACTCCGGGAGGCAGTGGAAGACAGGAGGGCCTGGCATGCTCTGGTCCATGGGGTCACGAGGAGTTGGACACAACTAAATGACTAAACAACAACAATTTCTGCTCGCTGGCTGGGTAGCTCAGAGCTAGAGGTAGAAGTTCAATTCCCCACTGTGTCTCCAGGGAGAAGAGTCAGCCTGTGTGGCCTTGGGCAAACTGCACAGTCCCGTGATTCCCCCAGAAGAAGGGAATGTTAAACCACTTCTGAGTAGTCTCTACCTAGAAAACCCTGGAAAGGGTTGCCTTAAGTCAGAATTTACTTGGCAACTTTCAATTATTATAATTTCTGCTTGTAGAAATTTTCCTTTGTACATTCTGATATTAAAATGATTTAAGATATTTTCTGCTGAGTTAAATATTCTTCTGATAATGTACTGCTTATCTGCCCGACTTCGCTGGGCAGCTAATGATATTTGGTGCCAGTATTTGACATGAGACAATAGTCACTTTGCAGCACTTAATAGTTGCTATCCAGTGGCATTTATTGCTCATGAGATTACTTTCAAAATGAGACAAAGAAGCATTCTCAGATAGTATTGATTCCTCAGTCTACTGTCATTGCAGAAGGTTGTTACTATTTTTGCAAGAAGAGCATAACATTGGTCTTCATAACATTCCACTGCATAAATATTTCACTGGGGCATTTTCACACATGATGCCTCAATAAGTCTGGACCTAAAAAAAACCTCTGTGAGGTAAATAAAAAAGCTACAATGATGAGAAAAATGGTATTTATTCTATAGTAAAAACTGACAGTCAGGACCCCACAACCTCCCCCCTGAAAAAAAAAGCTTGAGAGAGATTCAAAAGTGCCTTTTATTGTATTGTGTGAAAAGGGGCTTAGAGCCAAACTAGATGTGATGGGGCTGCCCTATTTGCCTATCGATAATACTGACTCTTTTGTGTTTATAGCAGGATATGCAGATGTCTAATTCTTACAGCAAAGTATGTGCTCAGGGAACAACAGCTATAACCAGTCACTCCGCACACCCACCTCCCAGGTCCTGCCTACCTCCCACTCACAGTACCTTTCTCTGCTCCATCATCCAAACTAAGCAAAGCTAGGGGGAAAGTGGTAGAAGAAATGAATTGTGAAGATGTCAGAGAAGCAGGATTTAGCTCCCCTGATTCACTTGTCCCTTAAAGTGGCCAGAGGTAAGCGACATGTTCACTCTGAAACTGTGGATCCATGGAGGGCTCCCTCCAAGTTCTAGTGGCCACTGCAGTGGCCGTCCCTAGCACCTAATACCAGAAGTAAAGAAGTAACTGTAAAAGCCAGAGATCGGCTTTCTGTGGTGTGAAGAAGCAGCAGCATGTGATGAGAAAACAGCCAAAGGAAAGCTATTAAGAATGAGATGTTGGCAGGTTGGAGTTTTCACTATGGCAGTACTGCCACTTTTGGTTGGTGGCACCATTTTGGAGGCAGCATGAGTTTAGGGTCAGGAAGGCAACATACCAAGGCCTGCAAAACAGTTGTGGAGTGAAAGGCAGCCTGAAGGGCACATGTTGTCACCACACAAACATTAGCACTTCTCTTCACTCAACACAGTAGGGTGGCTGTGTGTCCTACTGTCCTCAAAGATGGTGAAGATGGAAAGGATGAAAATGAATTCAAAGCGCATTTCATATTTATGCAAATCTCTATTCTCTCTGTCCTCCTCCTCCCCTTCCAATCAGTTCCTCATATTTGGTGATGTGTAAGTGGCCACCCTTGAGGGACGTGGTGGCGCTGCGGGCTAAACTGCAGAAGCCTGTGCTGCAGGGTATGAAGACCAAGCAGTCGTAAGATCGAATCCATGCGACGGAATGAGTGCCCGTCGCTTGTCCCAGCTCCCGCCAACCTAGCAGTTTGAAAGCATGCAAATGCAAGTAGATAAATAGGGACCACCTCAGTGGGAAGGTCACAGCGTTCCGTGTCTAAGTCGCACTGGCCATGTGACCACGGAAGATTGTTTTTGGACAAAAACGCTGGCTCTATGGCTTGGAAACGGGGATGAGCACCGCCCCCTAGGGTCGAACACGACTGGACAAAAAATTGTCAAGGGGAACCTTTACCTTTATCTAAGTGGCCACCCTAAAGAAAATGAGAGGGACTCAAGGATGTTTATGTGAACTAGACCATTCCTCCATTAATCTGAATCCATATAGCAATAAACCAAAATGCCGACATACGGGTTGTAAACTGATTCTGATTCTTTTTTTAATTATTTGCTTCCAGTTATGTGAGCTCTGAGATTTACAGTACATTGTTGCAATTCTGATCACGAACATCTCCCTCTTTTTTTTCTTTCCTAAGATGTATTTATATTTCCATCCAGTATAGAGTCAGTAAATCTAGGATGCCTCACTACCATTTATCTTCATATAAATCTTGCAATCATTTAATCTTCCTCCAATACCTGGGATATTCCCCCCTTTGAGCATGTCGTATTCTCAGTATGACTCACTGCTACACACATATATGTCTGTTTCTAGACTGCTGGAAGATTTGTCCAGGATCACAATGGTGCTATCTGTGGTGTGTTACTAAACTCACTGGATCAGTAATACTATGTCTTTTATTTCTACAGATGACTACTGTCCTTTTGACAGGATACTGAATGTAAAACAACTACTGAAAATTAAGAACTTTTTTCCTTTCCATTTTTCCTTCTTTACATTTTGTTTCCAATTATTTCTTATAACTTTGTCATATCTTTGTACATTTTAATTCCGTTTTCTTTTTAATAACCCCCATGAATCGATGCCCCTTCATGGATTGCTGCTTCGTCTGAAGGCAAAAAATGGTCTGTAGCTCAACATCAAAAAAACTAAGATCATGGCCACTGGTCCTATCACCTCCTGGCAAATAGAAGGGGAAGATATGGAGGCAGTGACAGATTTTTCTTTCCTGGGCTCCATGATCAGTGCAGATGGTGACAGCAGCCACGAAATTAAAAGACACCTCATTCTTGGGAGGAAAGCAATGACAAACCTAGACAGCATCTTAAAAAGCAGAGATATCACCTTGCCAACAAAGGTCCGAATAGTCAAAGCTATGGTTTTTCCAGTAGTGATGTATAGAAGTGAGAGCTGGACCATAAAGAAGGCTGACTGCTGAAGAATTGATACTTTTGAATTGTGGTGCTGGAGGATGCTCTTGAGAGTCCCCTGGACTGCAAGGAGAACAAACCTATCCATTCTAAAGGAAATCAACCCTGAGTGCTTACTGGAAGGACAGATCCTGAAGCTGAGGCTCGAATACTTTGGCCATCTCATGAGAAGACTATTTGGAAAAGACCCCGATGTTGGGAAACTGTGAAGGCAAGAGGAGAAGGGGATGACAGAGAACAGGATGGTTGGACAGTGTCATCAAAACTACCAACATGAATTTGACCAAACTCCATGAGGCAGTGGAAGACAAGAGGGCCTGGCATGCTCTGGTCCATGGGTCATGAAGAGTCAGACTTGACTTAACGACTAAACAACAACATGAATCGATGAATAACTTCGTTATTCATTGCTTCACGGGGGCAAATTCGTGCTTCATGAGTTGTCAACTTTTGACGACTCACAAAGTGGGACGACTCACCAAAATGGTGAGTCATCCCCATCTCTAGTCTGTCATTGTTAAACCTTTCTTCCACCCTTTGTATTTCAAATTCCTTGATAGATTTTGTATCCAATAGCATAAGAAGAGCAATTGCAAAGATATGATGGTTTGACCAACAATGACTGATGGCAGCCAACTAGATTGTCCAGAGAGAGAGGGAAATTTTCCTTTGGCTCGATTATATACTTCCTGCAAAAGGAATGAGGTTTTCCCTTAGAAGAAATTAACAGTTTCAGTTAATTTTGAGGGCCTGCAACTTTGTCAATGCAGCTTGTATACCACCCAGGTCATGAGCCACCATGTCCTATCTTAAATGACAACAGTAATGCAATTTAGTTACACTTTATTTGTTGGTTGGGGGATTCAAGGATCAAGGATCCTTGCACTTCTAACTAGTTATTTCTAAGCTCTGAACAATCTAGGGAGCCAACACCATCTTTGTCATCCCTCTTAGTCTATCTTGATCCGTACTGCAATAAGGGACTGCAACATGCTACAACTTCCCAGGGTGTCTGCCTCTGCCACTAGAAGGTAGATCATCTGTTTGCTACTGGAAACAGTCTCTGCTTGTGTCCTGTCTCTGCTTGTCTAGAACACTGGCCTCTTCTTCAGGTCCTATCTATGCTGTGGCCATGTGAGCCCGGTTTCATTGACCCTGCTTCTGTGCTCTGTCTCAGCATGGTTATTGACCTGCCATTGGATTGATCCCATCTCTTTTTAGTAGTATTGCTCTGAACCTGACCCCTAGACCGTAAACAGCAATAGTTGGGATCCTGCAGGCAGTTTTTCCAACCCAGTCTCCCTTGTGACAAGTCTGAAGTTAAAACAGACCTTTAAAAACCACTCCACTAGTTCCTCCCTTTCAGTCAGAGCCCAACCCTCAACATATTGCCCCTGAATCCTCTGGAGCTTACTTCCTAGGAAATGATGCTAAAGCTGCTGCCTTTGACGGCCCCAATCTCTGTTGAAAAGAAGTCTGCATTCCCCAAAAGGGCTTATATTGCTACCTTTTCCCCGTAAAAGAGAGCTGCCCCTGCAGCTCAAGCTCTTCTACATGGCACAGTGCGGCAGTCCACTAAAAATGACTTGGTCTGCTTAGCCTATTATTATCCTGCATCCAATAGTAGCTGGAACCAGATGCTTCCGAGGAAGTGTGTTCCTTGCCAAGAATACTCAGCAGAGAAGCAATAATGAAGTACTGAATTCTCTTCAATAGACCCTTGTTTTAGGCGCCCTAATGTTGGGAGACAGTCCAAATCTACATTTTGATTAAAATGTGAATAGTTTGCTGCATTAATGTGCGGCCTACAAATGCATCAGTTCCAGGATGGCCCTTGCTTGCTCATCTGAGAAGCAGCAAACAGAGTGCAAACTTTGGGGTGGCGAGGCCGACGTTCAAATCCTTACTCCGGCTATGAAACGTGCCAATCAACGTAGGTCCACATACTCTCCCAGGGTCACTGTTATTTATTAATTATTAGTTACATTAATATCCTGTCTTTCCTTCGGTGAAATCACTGTAGTAAACATGACTCTCTTCTTTCCAGCTTATCCTCACAATCACCCTGCGAGGTATGGGGTGAGGAAACAGAAAGTTGCTGGTCGAGGGCCACCTGGAGAGCTCTGAGACTCACGAGAGGTCTGAATTTGGATCTCTCAAACCCCAGTATAACGCAGGTACCATTCAGATTGAAGGTTGCATCTGATATATATCACAGGGATATGCCTGCACTTTTTCTTACTCCTTGTCTTCCTTCCTCAAGGTAACACGTAGCTTGGCTCTTGGCCTAAAGATTTCTTGTGGGGATAAAATGGAAAAGCCTTGAGCTGCTTGAAGGGCAGGCAGGATATAAATTTGACAGATCAATTATGGCATTAAGGGACACAGGCAGTTAGATAACATAGAACCCTTTTCTTTCTCTTTGTGACTCCGCGTTTTCTTGCCTGTAGATATGAATCCATCCTCCTGCATCCAAAGGCTAGTTCACACAGTGGGGCATCTACCTCAGGAAGTAATTTTTAGTGATATGAAAGGATAGCATATTGTTTTTTTATATAATGTAGTATTGTTGTATGTTTACTTCCGTGGAAGAGGAGAGGAGCTAATTGGATGCTCTGGTGATAAATTTGTGTAGCTTGTCTTAGGTACAAGGCAAATGTGGCTTGGAACATTTGTTGCTCTGCTTTGAGCTGACAATTTTATATGGACTGCAAAGCTTCCTCAGTGAAGTCAATGAAACATGTAATGAACAGGTTCTAAAAATATAAGTTAAGAAACCCAGCTGTGGTAATCAGTAGAAAACAAACTGTCCAGAAAATGCAGTTGAGGATCTAAAATGGTAAACATAAACACCTTGAAATGTGGTTAAATGAACAAAAGAATCATATGCATAGGATAGAAATCAGAATACAGGTGGCTCAGAACCACTTTTTTATAATCCAAAATGTAGTATGTAACAAAAGCACCGAACTGGAATGTATGGAATCATGGATTTAATGTACAGGTGACTATGTAAAAAGTAGAAACTTCAACTTTGTCACAGGATAAGCTTTTCTTGGATTCTGAATGTGATTAATGAAGAAGCACTACAGTGAATGCATAAAGATTAAGAAATCATACAACATATAAAATAGAAAATGTTGGTCATTTAGAGAGAAACAAAAAGTACAGATTTTTGCAGTTCATCATTCAAAGTAAAAGAAATGGGGAAAGAAATGCAGGAAACTGAAGCATTCATTCATTCATTCATTCATTCATTCATTCATTCATTCATTCATTCATTCATTCATTCATTCATTCATTCATTCATTCATTCATTCATTCATTCATTTTTGCCAGAAAGACCTCTAAGGCTACTTTGGAAGGAACACAACATTATTATTTAGAGCCGACTCTAACTGTGATAGTCACTCTGACTATCTTTCCCAGCCAACCCAACAATATTATGTCCACTACAGGAGGATCGTGCACCACACACACAACCCTGCGGGATCTTATGACTCCCCTCCTGATCACCACAAACTAGGGTCCAGCTTCTCAGAAAATGTTTCCCTCAATGAAGTAGATGTCTATATTTTTAATTGAATTGATATACTTTTTATTTAATCACTTTGGAACTTCCTTTGATTTTGATAGTAATTTTGAGCTCATCTTATTGTTTTGAGCTGGTGAATCTCCTATGCATGCTCCCTCCAATAAACACTTCTCCATCACTCTGCGGCTTTCCAAGCTGTTTGTCCTTCCTGATCTGAAAAGACAAATTGAAGAATTTACTTTGTGGTATCTTCAAGCTTTTACTGAAGCATGGGTAGCCAAGAAGGCAGCAGATCTTCCTAACTGTTAGAGCAGTACAGCAATGGAACCAATTACAGTACCTCAAGGGGTGGTGAGGCATTCAAGAGAAACTTAGACAACCACCTGGCAGACATCCTTTGATTTGTTTGAGCAGAGGGTTGGACTTGATGGCCTTATAGGTCCCTTCCAACTTCATGATTCTATGATTCTGAGGCCACCAGAGAGCAGGCCGTAGAGGAATCTTCTCTCCCTCCTCCCAACATGGGCCATCTTGAAAACAAAGTAACAGCAAGAAAACTATACCTGCCTATAAGAAAGTAATCCAGTTTTTAAAAGCAGTGAATGTTTTTAACAAACCTGATGGGAACAGTTGAAAAAGTACAGAGGAGAGCTACACCATCACCTTGGACACACATGGTTCTGCATTGCTTTCTTGATGATTTGGTGGCCAGTAAAACTGATCATAATGTCCAGATCCAGCCTGCTGCTCCCTTTACAGTTTACCCTTTGGTTGAGTCCCCAGTTTCTTTGGCCCATTTTTGCCTGGCATGTGTGATACCCCTGGCCACCAGGGCCTTAGTACAATCAACATTCCCTGATCTAGTATGTTCTCAATAATACTTGATTTTTCTTTTTTCTGTTCACCTGCTTGGGCCAGGATCTTCCAGTCTGCCAAACAAGATAAAAGAATTCTGTCTGCTTGTCCTGTAGTCAAGGCTACTCTGACGTTTTGAAATGTCCTACAAAAACCCATGAGTTACCCCCCTACTCAGGACTACTGCTGTTCAGAATAAATAGCAGTAGTTTATCTGCATATTCTCCCAAGTACAGATTTTAGAAACTTCTACGGTCTTTCTGAGAAGAAGAATATTTGTACAATTCTGCCTAGCTGTCATGAATGGCATCAAACAGTAGCATCCTGTTGCCATATTAAAAATGTTGCAAAATCTTACAGCAAAAGGTTGACATTTCATGAAAAATCAAATAGGCATTAAGTAGACTGAGAAAACAGGAGACAGATATCTCCAGTATTTATGTCCTGGAGTGCACTAGAATATAGACCAGGTTAATAAAGAGAAAACTAAAGGGAAGAAGAATACAGAATACCTCATTGTTCATACATAATGGTACACGAGTGTGTCTGTTCTTCTCTTGAATCAGGTCTGAAAGATATAATTAGGATAATGTAAAGAACGGAAAAGTAATATGGTATACAGTATTTGGGGAATATGTGATTTTAAATTTGAGAGCAAACCCTCCAAAGGCAGCCAGTGCATACTAAAATTGGAGGATAAATTTGCTTCAGATTATTAATATGTCCAGTTCAAACATTCTAGATACAAATAGACCCCAAAGCAATTTGCTATTGGAAATATACAAATTTCAAACATCCAGTTCAATTCCCTCAGCATCAGAGGTACATACAATTAGAAGCATGTAGTCAAACTTGTTTTTTTACATACAAAATGGCTGTATTTATTTATTTGTTCATTTGCTATTACATTTATGTCCCAATTTGTCACCACTGAGTTCCAGGTAGCATACACAATCCTCCCCTTCCCCATGTTATCACGCACAAGAATGTCGTGAAGTTGGTGAGGCTGAAAGAGTGTGACTGCCTCAAAGCAGTCAAAAGCAAAGCACATGGTCTGGCTAATGAGAGAAAGATGCATCTATTTCCAAACAAACTTCATAAAATGCATAACATCTGATAAACGTGCACAGAACGTTTTCTGAATTTCCATACAGAGAGAAAATCTGATATGAACAGGAGTGTTTCAAAATGAAAGTTGAAGAACACTGATGATCAGAAGTATCACTGCTTTTCATTGCTCCATCCAGTATGGTTTTGAGTTACGAATGTCTTAATGCCGAAGCAGAAGAGTAGCAGAGAATCCTTCTGAAACTTTACTCTGCATTGTGCTCTAAACATGGACTACTGCATCCAAGACACACTGGAGGTACACCATGCATGAGTTCTTCCTCCCATGAAGGGTAAGATTATAGAATAGCACACCTACAGTCCTGCAGTTTTTTAAGGTCACATTTATGCATAACCACCTGATTGGGAAATGTTTGAATAGAACTGCTCCCTCTTTTTTAAAAAAATCACTCAAAATAATCATGATAATTATTGTGGGTAGAAGGCATCATGAGGAGATGAATCCCTGTTTCCTACAAAGGATCCCAGCTAGAATATAAAATGTAACTTTTTAGGAAAAGACTATGAAAAAAAAGTAGGGAAACAAACAATTCCAGACTTTCTCATTCATGTACAGCAGTGGTTCCCAATCTTGAGTAACCCAGGTGGTTCTTGGACCACAGTTCCCAGACACCCCAGCCAGCACAGCTGATGGTGAAGACTTCTGGGAATTGCAGTCCAAGAACACCTGGGTTACCCAAGGTTGGGAACTACTGAGGTAGGGGATTTTTAAAAAACACTATCAAAGACAACCTAATCCACTCCACCATTCATCACCCAGGGAAAATACTTCCTTATAACTTCATCTTCGGTAAGCCATACTGCTGTGACCCCTGTGATCGATTTTTAGAAAATAGATTTCAGTGTTTTGATTCTGGTTCAAAATTTGAAATCTATCTTGAGACTTCATCGCTAGGCCTTTAAGTCCAGCAAATTAAGCTTCCCACTTCTCAGTCCTGCTATTATCCACTTGGACCTGCTGTTATAGGGGAACATATTATACTCCTTTCATGTAACTAGCTCTCTAATCAGACCAGTCTTTCCAGCACAATAAAAGTAGCATGTACCTTCTCAGCCTTGGCACTGTATTACATTATAAAGTATCAAGCTGGTTCAGATGAACTTAAAACCTAGGAATAAATCATTAGAGGAGACTATGGGATGAGCACATTTATGTGGCCACAATATGTTTGTCTCCAAAGGAATTAAGGGCACATTCACTAGAAGAGACTAGGACAAACTCAAGACTTTTTTTCCTATCTGTGGTGAAGGACAAGGTAGCCTGCCTTGCAAATACAGACCAAGCTGCTGGCAGTTGAATCTTGCTTTGGCACTTGTGATAGGACAACGTCCTCCACCACTCTGAAGGGCAGCATGCCAGTTTATGGAATGCTGAATAGGCTGCCTGGAGCACATATCTTTGCCCCCAGCTGGGGATGTCAGGTCAGCAGCATCTCCTTCCTTGAGATTTCAGGGATGGCCCTTGTGATGGCACAGAGATAGGGCATGCCCCTGTCCCCAGGCTTTGCGCTGCTACTGTCAGGGCTTATGCAACAAAAAGGCTCATGAGTTGCAAAACAGGTACTCCATCCTCAGCCTTGCTATAAATAGTGCGATGGCCCCAACACTATGATGTCAGGAGCAGGAGGAGGGGGCCTAGAAGAGATCCAGTGGGCTCTTACTGTCAAACATATTGGGTCATTTGGGAAAAAAAGATACACAAATATCTTGGTAGCCCCAGCTAGAGAGATCAATGTGATTTACGTAAATATTGACTCATTATAATGTATTCGCGAAGACTTTCACAGCTGGGATCTAATGGTTGTTGTGGGTTTTTCAGGCTCTTTGGCCGTGTTCTGAAGGTTGTTCTTCCTAACGTTTTGCCAGTCTCTGTGGCTGGCATCTCCAGAGGACAGGAGTCAGAGACAGAGAGAGTTCTGACTCCTGTCCTCTGAAGATGCTGGCCACAGAGACTGGCGAAACGTGAGGAAGAACAACCTTCAGAACATGGCCAAAGAGCCCGAAAAACCCATAATAACCATTGACTCATTATAGTTTGCTAGCAGGCCGCTTATCAGTTCCTCCCCATCCCCTCCGGTTTTAACCTCTGTCCAACTGTTTTTCATTATTTCTGTGTATGAGTGAACATCATTTTTAGAAATTTAGGTGTAGACATATCATTCAGCAGTTAATTCAACATGTTCACTTTAGCTGGACCACTAGTAGGATTTAAGCCCCTCTTGGTGAGCCAATGAGCTGGGAATGGGTGGAAATAGGTCCCTAGGCTATAAAGCTTACATAACATACAAAAATCAAATGATGATTCCCTCCAGTACTGTTTTCCCAGAGATGTATGTCTTTTCCTGGAGAAAGAGAAACACAGTAGTTCCCTGAGACCTGGCAACCCTACTTCTGGCCGGGTTTTGTGTGGGGACAATGTATCAACATCTGGAGGGCTGCATTTTGCACACTACCACTATGCAGTATGAACTCATATATACAACCACAGGAAAACAAGTTTTCTGTAGCAGACTCTCTCTCAGCGTGAGTTTCCAAATGGGCTTTCCAGCCCTTGAAAAGACAATGCTTGAAACATTATTCTAGAAAATATTTGAAATTATCATTTTGTGTATTTGACTGAATTACAACTCAAGTTGCAACTCGGGTGTGTCTGTGTTCCATTTGTGTGGCCAGAGAAATATGTTCTACACCAGGCTTGTCCAACCTGTGGGCCGTGGGCCGCATGCGGCCCAGGTCGGCTCGTAATGCGGCCCAGCGCAATTTTGTATTTTTAAAGAAATTCCAAAGTTTCAAGTTACAGTGCCGGCGCTTGCGGCCGGAATGTGGCTGGGGCATGTCACAACAGTAGAGGGGGGGAGAGGGAAGGAAAGAAGGAGAGGGAGGGGAGGGGAGAGGGGGGCTGTGTGACTGCATTGCGCTGTCCCTGTCAATAGGCGGATCCCGTCCCGGCCCCATAAAGCCACCGGAGTCGAAGCTGGCAGCCTCTGTTGTCTGAGATCGCAGCTGCCAGTAAGTGCGCTTGGAGCAGGGCTGCGGAGGGCTGCCCCCCCAATGTGGCCCAAACCAAATTTATATGTGGCCCAAACCAAATTTTCATCTTCTAATGGGGCCCAGGGAAGGTGAAAGGTTGGACACCCCTGTTCTACACACTAGTTTGTATTTGCCGAATTCACCATAGTGGCTGTGCATGGATATTGTACATACATGCACACAAATGCAGGTGGAAGTGGACCAGTTCTGTAAGATTGTGATGTGAGTCCACAGCATGCTTTAGGAAAATAAAGGGATTCTCCTAGATGTTACCAAGATGCGCACTTTCCTCGTAATATACTACTTTAATTCGAATTCACTTCACAGTCTGCACATGAGAATTATTTTGAGGGTTTAATTTTGCTAGCTGCTGAAAACAATATGGTGGCTATCAACAGAGGAGAAATAGTGCCACTGTTTATTAAGGCTTTGGGGCTATACTGTAAGCACCCTGGGAAGCTGTAATTGTGGATCAAATAAAAATATGGGACACTGTTGCTCTTATGACTATTTCATAGTTATATGCAGATTTCAGCTGTTTAGAGAATATTTGAGACTACTGGGTTTTTTGTAGCTTTCCAGCAAAAACCTAGCTCTGGAGCTAATATTGTGAACCAAAAACATGGATATATTTATTTCATTTGGTGTGGTGGCAGCAATCTGGTTATTTTAATAAGCAAATCCTCTTCTGAATTTAGTTGGTTAGCACTAAAAAATAAGATTCCATCTCCCAGCCCCCAAATACGCAGCCATCTGGAGATGTATTTTTTGTTATTGTTGTTATTTGTAGTATATGTTATATGCATTTATTTGTGTTTGAAACGAAATTCCCTTCCTTGTGATTTCAACCTCTGATTTCAACCAGCGTTCTAAAAACAGCATTTGCGTTTGCAATGTGCTGAAACAATTACAGTGAATGTGAAAATGCAAATATGGTACAATAGGGAAAAGAACCACGCATAATGAACAAAAATGCATACTCTGCCATTACAAGAACAAGGAGGTGTGTGTGTTGGGGGGGGGGAATACTCTAAGCAGCATTTCAAATCTCCTGCAGAACAAAGCATGTGGTAAAAATGATTTTCCGGCCATCTGTGGTTAGGGTTGGCATATTACCTGTCTGGCTGGCTAGTACCTGGATTTTAGTTATCCCACCTACTGCATGTTCAGATTGAAAACAGCTGGACAAATGTTAAAACAAGAACAACAAAAGAAACTAATAAGGGCAAATGATAAAGCAGGCAGGCAAGCAAGCAAGCAAGCAAACTGTAGTGAGTCAATACTTATGTACCTCACAAGGATTTAGACCAGTGGTTCCCAAACATGGGTCCCCAGATGTTATTGGACTGCAGCTCCCAGAAATCCTGGCCAGCACAGCTAGCGGTGATGACTTCTGGGAGTTTTAGTCTAAGAACATCTGGGGAACCACTGATTTAGACCACCAGCTAGCCCAGATTTCAAGCTTTCTTCTCCTTTTAAAGTAAGTCTGTAGCCCTTATAGGATAAGTCAAAACACACAGTCACTGTTTCAGCCAATTGTTTTGCAAGGAACAAGCCTTCCATTCTCTCAACTGCTTCTGATATTAGAGATAAGAAATAGCAGCATAACTCAAAGCCATCAATTGCCTTATCTTCCTGTCATACCTCCTGTAATGTGTTGGGAGCTTCAGGTGAAGATTCTTTGCTGGATAGGCTGCTTGTAGCTTTATTCAGCTTGACTGTACTTGCTGAGACAGTCAATTAGATTACTCCTACAGACTAGCAATGGGATAAGGGAGTTTTTAACTGTTGGGTGTGGTGATTGATTGATTGATTGATTGAATGTTGGGAGGGGTGTCTGGCGAAGATTTGGGTATATATATATTGCAGCTTGCTGTGAGTGTTGTAGTGTCTCCTGCAATAAAGAGCTATGCTGAAGTCATCTTCACATCTGAACCCACTATTTTGCACCTCCCAATGCCACTCAGATTTTCCCTTTGCAGCCAGAGTCCTGCTGATATAAGAGGAAAGGCACTGTGGGAATTCTAATCTATCACGGTTTAATCTGCCTGAGAAGGAATGAGGCTTATGTGCTCTCCCCATCCCCAAATATAACAAGACTTACAGATTACAGCTGGCTAAATTCAAACTTGCATTGTATATAGATGATTTTGCTGGATGGTTCTGAACATCCTTATCTGAATGCTAAAATGGGATGTTCACAGAAATAACAGCTTGGAAATTTATGAATCAAATTTCATGATACAGATCAACAATAGATAAATACATTTTTCATGATCTCTTGAAAAGGAGACTAGCAGCTCACTTTCAATTGGTGTGCCGTAGGATCAGAGGCTGAGGTTATACACCAGCCTAATGTCCATTAATTGACTCTCTTTCATGAAGGATGCTTCTTGGTGTGGGTGATTTAACAGCATCTATTTCTTGCCGATTTGCTTCAAGCTCCACACAGTATATTAAGTCTACTTCCACCCTTCAGATATCATGCAACTGAGCAGGCAGTCTCTCTTTTCTTGTCTCCAATTCTGTGTCTAGGAGTTTTCAGGGAAAGAGTTAAATTACTCTCCCCTCAAAGCACTATGATACCACAATAATGGGAAAATAGATAAGGATGTAAAGGCAATGCTAGATGGAAAAGGAGGATTAAAGCAAAAAGCTAATTTCTAGACAGAAGAGATGTACACCAAAGATAGATATGGCTAGAACAGTATGTATAAACCATAACTGTTTGAAACAGTTGTAAAACAGTTGGAATCTACACCTGTTTCATTGTGTTAATATTTTCCCCCTGAGCTCTAGGAAGAAGAAAAAAAAGAATTTAGAAGGGATAAAACATGGGATGAAAATGTTTTCCACACTATTTTACAGAAATTCCCATTTAAACAAGAGTAAAGAAGCATGGCTATTCCACATAAATATCTAGCATGAGCAAGTAGCCATCATGAAGAAAGGATCACTCTTTTTAATATGTCATCACAAATTTTATGGCGCAAGCCCAAACTAGACAGTGCAGCTATCATGTTCTTAGAAGCAATGTTCATTTAGAAGGTGAAAGATGTTGTATTCCAAGACAAGCGTGCTTCAGTCTGCACTTTGCTAATCAGTTTTCTTTTCATTTTAAGTTGGTCATGATGGAATAAATACAGTTTCATTTGCATGCCCTGAAAGAGTTACATGCATGAATGGAAAATATTGTAAGTGCATGAAACACTTTCCTTTACTGTATCCTCCCTCTAAGCAGGATCTGGCTTGACAGTCGTGAAAAAAGTGGCTGCTTTTATTAAAATAATTCTCAAAAATGGAAATATAGAAATTGACTTAACAGACACTTTTTGTAATCATCTGGAAAGGAAAATTCTATATTTTCTATACAGCAATTTAATTTTAATTGTAAATGTAAACTCTTATTATGTTTGCTGAATTACAGATTTATTTTTTTATACATGTATATTATTTTCTATTGTACACTACCCAGAGTAGTTAGATGGGCAGTTTAGAAGTGTACATAAGTAAATAAATACATAAATGCACAAATGTATTTATTTATTTATTTGATTTATCCCCCGCCTATTCTGTTTGTGATAATTATAATAATAAAAGTAGCCCATTTTGCCAGAATTCCCTCTCTGCAACATCCCAAATTTAAAGTGTAAAATGTTTCATGTGTATACAGTGCTTGTAGGAGGTAGTTTTACACTCATCTTTTGAATATTATATAACAAATATTAAAGGCAGGCCATTTTTCTCCGGATTGATTGATTGCCTTATTAGTGCAAAAGCACTATTCTGGGTGGTTTAACAAATAAAACTCAAGGACAATTTAAAACTCACAGAGATAAAAAACCAAATGGCACAAAAATAGTTTACAACGCAGCAGAAAAGGAGAGTGAGAAAAATAAAAATAAAACAGAAAAAAATAAAAATAAAAATCTAAGTATACCAAGAGAGGACAACCCGGTTCAAAATCCTGACAAAGCAAGAAAGTATATAAAAGCTCCTCCTAGACTCATACTCTGCCTACAACACCTCTGCTTTTTTTGGAAACGAAAGAGCAAACTAAATATTTATCATAATTATAGATCCAAAGATCTGCAAATCGGGACTGCTATAGTCCTATATATTCCCATCTTCAGTGAAGCAAGAAAGACCATGAGAAGCAATATGCAAATGATCAGTAAAATGCTGATGCTTCTGTACGTTGATAACAGCATCCATTCTGTTTTTGTATCGTTAGCATCTTCCTAGAAGGCCATTTTCTCTCTATCTGCATCTATAAAGAAGAGAGGCTTTGTTTACCCAGGGTGCACTGATAGTCAAATCTCACTTTCATTTCAGTTGGAGAACTTATGCATGATAATAACTATGTTTCCCCTAAAATTTCATTTCTCTCACACCCCACCTCTTCCTTCCACAAGTAGGCTAAAAGCTTTTTCTGAGCTGCAGTTGATCACACACAAAGATACAATGGTCTGAAATGAGAAAGCTCAGAATCTGTCATCTCTGTGCTTTCTTTTAACTCCCTGAACAGTCTGTGGGGCTGAAAGAAATTCAGGTGCAATCGGTTGGGTGTTCACACATCCATTTGGGACCGGAATGTTTATATATCTGAAAAGCACTGCTATCAGCGCCATGTAGCTATGATTATAAGATGCATGGCTGTTTTGTAAAATGTGTGACATTTCAGAAATTCCAAGATAATCCAATGAAATAAAGTAATGGCCCATTCTTAAGTGGTAGTTTTGCTTTTTGCTTTTTTAAAAAGACTGATCAGTAGTTACCAAGAAATCTTTTAGTTTAACCCTTGCTTTGATATATTCGTGAAGGCTTTCACGGTCGGGATCTAATGGTTATTGTGGGGTTTTGGGGCTTCTTGGCCGTGTTCTGAAAGTGGTTCTTCCTAACGTTTCGCCAGTCTCTGTGGCCGGCATCTTCAGAGGACAGCAAACTGTGCAGTTTGCTGTCCTCTGAAGATGCCGGCCACAGAGACTGGCGAAACATTAGGAAGAACCACTTTCAGAACACGGCCAAGAAGCCCGAAAAATCCACAACAACCATTAACCCTTGCTTTCTTTTTCTTGACCAGTGAGGAGCCAATAAAGTTTGGAAGTGAGGGGATAAATGATATGTAATGGATAATCTATCACTTCAAGACAGAAATCTTTAATGGCTGAAAATATTCACAACAGTTTTTCCTCACTGTTTGCAAAAGAGCTCATTTTGTTTTGTGAGTCATCTTTGAGCACTAGGAACAAGGGGCACATATTGTAGGTGTTTTTGAGAAAGACGCTTGGTTCCTTCACCAGTAAATGAAATATGACAGTAGAATATCTCATAATGTTTGTCCCCTCCATGGTGGTCATTAGCATCCCTTAGCCCCAGCTATAGATTCAAAACATTTGATGGGTTAAAATACAACTGGTGGATCAAAATATTTCAGATGTTAATAAGGCACAGTGGGATGACTTGAAGGAAAAGATTAATGCCGAGTGTCTTGGTAAAAAATAAAGGGTAATTGAGGGATACAGAGCATTCTGTCAAATGTCAGAAACAAGAAGCAAAACTGTATTACAATACTGAAAAAAAGATATATTTTTTAAAATGGGAAAACAATAAGTAACCCAATGTGTTTTAAAATAACCTCCTCAGGAGAACAGTTCCTCTATCAAGACAACATCTGAGGAGAATGATTTCTACCACAACACACTGGAATCTCCTTATTTAATAAAAAGTGTGTTTTATTATATGAAAATCTTTTGAATACCACTTGAGTCTTGGGCTCCCTTTTTGATTGTTCTCCATTTGTTTCTTTCCTTTCTTGGTTTTAATGCCACAACATTTCTTTCACTGCTGAATATTTAAAAATCCATGTATCCAGAAAGTGGAAGGAAACACTCTCTCTCTCTCTCTCTCTCTCTCTCTCTCTCTCTCTCCACTTCAAAAAAAGAGGACTTTATTTTCTATGAGCAACATGGAAATCTATCTACATTCTTTCAATGGCAGTACTGGTTACATTCACAGGGGATCTATTCCTTTATAGCTTATATGACTGTCAGAACTATAAGCCCCCTTTTAAGCCCCGCAACATAAGAGTGGGAGATAAAAAGTGTGCATGTCCATCTCCTGGTTTCAAATAAAGTATGGGGCTTAGAGAAGATTAAAATAAAAGAAGCTGATACCTCAGAGGAAGAGGAGAGTGAGCATAAATGAGCTGTCAGAGATTCCTCATCAATTCACTAGCAGACAGCAAGACAGACCTGGGGGGGGGGGGGGAATCTCATAAAGCAAACACTGAACAGCCAAATTAGAGGAGATCTTGGAGTCTGCTGAAAATTGTCTGGGTATGATTAGAACCTTAAGCAGACAGTTACAGATTTAAAATCCAAAACTGAGTTTTAATTTTAAAAATGTGATAGCCATAATTCAGTGACATTTGAACTAAATGTAATCAACACAGAGGTGCAGACCAAACAAGGTTGTAGACAGTGGCAGAAAGGAAACTATGGACCATTTGTGACTTTTACCCATGTGGTAATCAACGTGGCCCCTGCTTGTTTCACCCAACACAGAGCTCACACAAGTATCCCAACATGTCCTTTACCTCACTGCCACAAGTTGACCTCTGTCAATACCCTTTAATTAGAAAGATTTTAATGTACGTATTCATTTGATTATTAATAACTTGTTTTACTCTTAACTCTCTTAGTTCTCTATAAGTTCCACACTCTTAACTCCTAACTCCGCTACCCTCTCTAACTACCACAGACTAACTTCAGACTCTCATCTCTGACTCTCTTTCTCTTCCTTATTTGCTCCCTATCTGACTCCTCCTTCTCCAGCCAAGCCTCATGTAGCTGCTGACTCCTCCTCTCCAGCCCTCTCATAGGTTCATGCAAATTAGCTCATGAATATGAGTGACATAAGTGATGTAAACCAGTGGTCCCCAACCTTTGGCCTCCAGATGTTCTTGGACTACAACTCCCAGAAACCTTCACCACCACCTCTGCTGGCCAGGATTTCTGGGAGTTGAAGTCCAAGAACATCTGGTGGCCCAAGGTTGGGGGCCACTTAGGTAGACAATCGCCACACCATTAGAGTTGGTCTCTGTTCCTCTCATGCATATGACCTACAGAAGACAGTAGCCCTGGTAACCTCAAGGGCAGTACTGTTATATTTGCAGCTAGATTCTTCAGTCCTCTTTCAGGTGTCATAAAATGTAGTAAACAACCGGTGATGCTATGGTTAGTTCCACCTTTTTTTCAATCAAGGACACCACCATTTTGCCCTCACTTGACATCATTGAACTGGTTCAGTATCTTCAAAAAGGAGGGAGAGAAAGGCAGAATTGAAAAAGAACCCTTTCCCTTCTCTTCTTGTAAAAGTTGTTCCACTAGAGCAGTGTTTCCCAACCTTAGGTCCTCAGATCATCTTGGACTATAACTCCCAGAAATCCTGGCCAGCACAGCCAGTGGTGAAGGTTTCTGGGAATTTTAGTCCAAGAGCATCTGAAGACCCAAGATGGGGAACCACTGTACTTTAGAGGAAGGGTGGGTGAGCTAGCACTGGCCAGATTTTTTAAACTGCAGCCTCACCAGCCATAGTCAGAATATGGCCAAGTCCCTGTAATCTTGGCCAAAATGGTTAAGATTAATAGGGACCAGACTGCTTACCAGAAGTTTTAAAAGCAAGAATGAGAAGTTGACAAGGTGGGGGTACATTTTAAAATTTTACTTATGTTATTTTTAACAGACAAGGTGAAAATATATACTCTTTCTCTGTGTCTTAAGACCTTCTGCCCCAGAGTCCAAAACTTTATACTTAACTTGGACCTCAATCTTTCTAATTAAAGGGTGTTGACAGAGGTCAACTGGTGGCAGCGAGGTAAAAGATGTGTTGTGATACTCACATGATCTCTGTGTCGGGTGAAACAAACTGGGGCCATGCGGGTAAACGTCACAATTGGTGCCCAGTGGCAGGATACGAAATAATCCACTAAAGCCAACGTTTAAAAGTGAATTTTCTAGAGTCGTGGGTACCTTTTAGAGGTCTATGGTGAAGAAGTGCGTGACCTGCTAGAGCTTCTGTGGAAAAGCTTAGTGGCAGGGCTTCTGAACCCCATCTGGAGGAACTAAAGATAGGGAACTGACTCTAAAGGGAAATTTCTCTTTTGCCTACCTCAGGATTTGAAAGACCCAGTGGGCTAGCTTGAAATCCAAGGCTATGAAAGATAAGGGAGAAGTGTTGGATAAGAGCAGAAGCCAGAGTCAGAACAGATCTGAGGTGATAGGAAAATAAAAGCAGAAGCTTGAAAATAAAATTATTTTGGTGTCTGAGAGCAAGAATAGCTCAGACATAGAGACACAGTAACTAAAAGGTTGTGAGCTGGACAGTTACAAGTTGGGTGTGGATGCACGAACAAATGACTGTATGCTGATTGGATACCATCAAGAAGCAGAGACTTTGATTTAAGTTATAAAAGGGGGTTAAGTAAGTGTGTGTGCCTGAGTAAATTGGAGGAGAGAAGATGGATGACAGGTTTAAAACCTTTGTTAACTGGGAGATTTTGGCTGTGGTGACTTAGAATAGCCTAGTCATTAAGCATTTATTTATTTATTTATTTATTTATTTATTTATTTATTTATTTATTTATTTATTTATTTATTTATTTATTTATTTATTTATTTGGCTTTTTTTACCGCTCATCTAGATAAATCTACTCCGGGCAGTTTACAGTCCAAAAAACAATAAAATTAAAAAGATCAATTAAAAAAAACTAAAACAAGCAAACATAATCCAAGATGGAAAAACCAGGGGAAGAAATTAAGTAATGTCAGGAGGGAAGGTCTGCCCGAAGAGCGAGGTCTTCCGTTTATTCTTTAAAATTCCCAGCTAGGTAGCCAGGCAGATCTCAGGGGGAAGGATGTTCCAAAGGCAAGGGGCCACCGCTGAGAAGGCCCGGTTTCTAGTTTTTTCCTTCTGGACCTGTCAGAGTTAAGCCCTTGAGCAGCCCAGTCTGGCTAGAACAAGTGACACAGGTAGAACTAGGTGGAAAAAGGCACTCTGACAGGTATATTTTGAGCAGTAAAACTATTAGCTAGTTAATAATTTTATTGTTTTATGGGAAAGTTTCTACAGAAACTTACTTAATACTTAGATGCTTGACATTAAACCAGTACAATTGTATCTTTTAATGTCTTTTTTTTTATAAATTGTTACTCTTTTTGAATAAATATTTTATATTTTACCCAAGTGTGATTCTTGGAGGCAAGGGTGAGAGAGCCTAAAGAAAGTGTCTTAGCCGCAAGAGCTATTTTCTGTTATTTGGGTGTCCTACCTGGTAAGGCTGGTGTGCAAGGTTCAAAGTACACAGCTAAAGAGTTTTAAACTTAAATAAGTGAGTAATTGGAAATCTCAGGACAGAAGCTTGCCCATAGTTGCCCAGTCATGCATCTTCTAGGTCTTACCCGATCTACAGAAAAGGTGGTGGCTGTTGGGAACTACAGTTTGGCTCCTTCCTTTAGTGGAATGACTTCTCTAAGGAGATACATTCCTGATGCTCTTCAACATTTTTATTAAAAGAGGGTGGTGGAAGAAATGCTTGTCAAATTTGCACACACAACAAAATGGGCTGGAATAGCTAATATCCTGGAAGAAAGAAACAAAATTCAAATAGATCTTGATCGCCTTGAGCACTGGGATGCAAAGAACAAAATGAAATTTAAAAGGGGTAATTTCGAAGTCCTACACCGGGGAAGAGATGACCAACGGGCCTTTTGGACTACAGCCCCAAGAGTACCCCAACAGCTGCGGTCAGGACCTGTGCTGGTTGGAAAATTCTGGACATATAGTCCAAAAAAAAGTAATTTCTCCAGGTTATGACCTAGAATGTGAAGGCAGAAAAAGAACCTAAGGGATAAATATAAAACAAATTATATAACCATTTTAAAATCTTACTTGACAGTACCTATTGCATTATAGAATCTATTTTAAAATACTTTTTGCCTTTTGAATACAAGCTCTTCAGAACTGTAAAAAGGGTAGATGGACATACACAAATTGCAATATGAAAATAGCAAGGATTGTGTGGGTGGGCATGTGTGGGTGATGTTCTATGACCCTTCCATTTCTAGCCTTAAAGCAAAAAAAAAAAAAATCCCCTATTGCTATCTAATCACATATTCATGAAGAATAGATAAATATGCACCAATTATGAGGACAAGATGTTCCGAAACAGTTCTGTCTTGCTCTTGTCTCCCCCCTCCACCTCTACTTTGCAGATAAAAGAATATTTCCATGCAAGGGGAAAACAATTATTAACAAATTGTACCCAAAGAATATAGTAAGAAATCCACAAGAATCAAATGCCAGTATGTCCAAGGAGCTTTTAAAGTAGAAATGAATTAGCAACATAATTGGAGAACTAATTATACAGAGTTTAATGCGCTGCTGATCCCTTTTAGACAGCATGGAAAGATTGTACACAAATGGGAAACAAATTTCTGCTGCCAAAGGAGTAGGTGAAAGGGACTATAGCTATACAGGCATAGTTTAAGGAGGGCTCAGCTGTACGGTGTAAAATCCACCTTGTTTTCATTCAGTATGATTGATTCATTAGTCCAAAGTTTAGGAGCACATATACCTCTGATGAACTCACTAATTCTCTATTGATTAGCTCAATTAACAATTACATAACCCTAGCAGTGTACACCTGATAACATAAATCAGATGTCACTGAATATTCCTGATACCTTTAAAAGGCACAGATCCTTCCACTTGCTTGGAGCAAGCAGGATCTGTAGCTGTATAGCAGCAATGGACAGACTTTCAGTTTCAGAGTGTGTTGAGAGTACACACACAATAATATGTGAAGCAACATTAACTTGTGAATTCAGCCCTTTGAGACCAGCAATCGTTCCCTGAGCACATTTCCTCCTTGGTAAACGAATTAGGTCCACACTTATTATAAAGAAAATAAGAAAGCAACGAGAAACCACTGAGTATTCTCTATCTGGAACCCCCTGAAAAGGGTTGCCATGGGTCAGAAGTGACTTATTTATTTTATTTATTTATTCCATTTATACCCCGCCTATCTGGTCATTGCAACCACTCTAGGACAGCACATGGATATTGTTATATTTATTAAAGAACTATACTTGGAAGAGGAAAGGTGATAGAAATCCTGCTTTTAGGTAACTGAGCTGAAGAGGTCCAGAGCCCTTTCATCCCTAGAGAACAAAGGCTGGACGTCTCCTCTTTGGAGGGACAAGAGAGAAGGTGGGAGAGGGAGGTGACATCAGCAACTCTAAGAGTAGCAGTTTGTTAAAGAAAGGTCAGCATGGGGTAGAGCAGGTAAAAGACCGTCTAGGAAACCTGAGGTCTCATGAATTTACAGTGTTCTGTGCTGAAAATACCAAGACATGCTGCTATAGGTTATGTTTTTTTTAAAAAAATCACATTTCTGAAAGATCCTTTGCGTGTTGTGTTCTATGCTGTCAAGTTGGAACCAACTTATAGTGAGCCTAATAGGGCTTTTAAGGTAGGGAGTGGGTTTTACCAGTTCTGCTCCCCCCAGTCAGTTTTCATGGCCAAGTGGGGGATACAGACTTTGTTCTCCAGAGTTCTAGACCATCATGGTACCCACTACACCACACTGGGAAAGGTACTTTACATTAAATTAGACTCCAAACAGAGAACCAGTTTAGTAGATGGAAGACTTTATGAGAATCTGTCTCCACAACTTGCTAGCTTTCTATTGGCCAGGAGTTTCTTATTTGTAACTGTTTTTTACACTGGGATAATTTCTTTTATGTTGGGTTAGCACTTGAAGGTTATAATCCACCTGGTGTGTTGTGCTGAGTATATGGAGCCGAACTCATTCCTCCCCCCACCCTCTTTTTGAATTGTTGTGTGTTTCCAGGAATGGATTGGTAGGTAAGTGAGGTGTTTTTGCTCTCTGAGTAGGGCTAGCAGTGTTGGCAACGTGCCTTTGTAGGCCTGGTGATGTTCTGCATTTCTCACATATAGTTAACTGCATTTGGAGTGGCTGCCCTGCCTTAGCTTTTTTGGATTAGTCTTTAAGGGCTTTTAGAGTGGCAGAAAACAAATGGGAACGCATATGGGAAAGCTGAAAAAAACAAAACCAAAAGGATTAGTACCAAAAAAAGCAACAACAAAAGAGGCACACACAAACTCCAAATAGACCTGAAATGAAATAAATACAAAACAAACAAACAAACTAAAATCACCAGGCACCTCCTTAGTGACAAAGCTAGCTGCTGGTGAGTGGATAGGATCACCAGAAATTCCTCTATGGCTCATGTTACATGGTCTGGGTTTCACTTTCATTTTGGGCCCATTGCTCAGATCCATCGCATGCATGTTGCTACATTCTGCTGGCACAGAAGCAGTTCTGGTCCAAGTGGCAGGCCTTGCCTTCCCTGCTTGTATGAAATCAGAAGGGCCCACCTCTGGTCTCATTTTTTTGGCCCGAAATCATAAGAAGTGGGACGCTGCTGATCTGAGAGCCCTAATATGGGTTAGGTCCATCCCAAACATGTGATTTACATTACATGGAAGAGAGAACATATTACAGAAGGGAGAAGCTAAGATTGAAACTATTGTGTCGAGCTATATCTATAATTGGAAAACAAGTTACTTATGGCCTAGTGAGCGTTCAAGAGCCACAGGAAGTCTAATGAAACGGGACAATTATGCATGCATGCTACGATTAATTCATCCTCCCCTGAAAAGCAAGAGTAATGTGTGCAGAGGTGGGCTTCTCTGCTTTTTTCCCTGCTCCCCACCGTTTTACAAGCTGCTATTTCAGTTTATCCCCAGGAGCATAGAATAAAATAGATTTGAGTCTCTAAGGCCAACTATGTCTGGTGCCAATCTATAGCTTCTGGTTAACAGTGCTTCAGGGTTTTATCTTAAACATCTTAAGAAGTCCTATTAATAAACACTGACGTGTCATTGATTATGCATCTTTATTGCTTTTGCTAAGCCCATATAGTCAATTAAACCCTGCTGCCTCTTCAAGGGTAAGCAGGACTCATCAGAGGCATCTAACAGTAACACAGCTGTGTGCGCCCTTTTGTGATTGAGGCAGCAATTAAGCAGTTTCTGGTGGAACAAAGATTCCCAGTGACAACCGCAGCAGGATAATAGGAAGGTGTCTCCTTTTGACTTCCGAACCTGGTGTGATGCTTGAAAAGAAATATCAGTTCTGTGGATGGGCTTTTCAGCATCCTTTGTCTGATGCAGATAAGAACGTGGAGGAAAATAATGCTACTTACAGACATCTGATTCTTGGAGGGTTCGAAAAGGGGGGACATCACTGACAATTATTTCGCAAATAAGGCTATTTACACTGCTAAGGGCACCGAAGTGTTTTTGTTTTTTTAAGGGAAGTTCTCACCAGTAGAAAGATTGCCAGCCTGCACCCTGGGGATGCTTAGGTAAAGGTAAAGGTTCCCCTTGACATTTTTAGTCCAGTCGTGTCTGACTCTAGGGGGCGGTGCTCATCCCGTTTTCAAGCTGTAGAGCCAGCGCTTGTCCAAAGACAGTTTCCGTTGCCACGTGGCCAGCGTGACTAGGGAACGCTGTTTTACCTTCCCACCATGGTGGTACCTATTTATCTACTCGCATTTACATGCTTTTGAACTGCTAGGTTGGGGAGGAGCTGGGACAAAGCAACGGGAGCTCACTCTGTCACGTGGATTCGATCTTACGACTGCTGGTCTTCTGACCATGCAGCACAGGCTTCTGAGGTTTAGCCCACAGTGCCATCACGTCCCTGGGAAAGGAGAATGTATGTGCCACGGGCCATATGTGAACCACCAGTCCATTATTGTGTTCTCCAGATCCTTACTGGTTAAAATGAACAGAGGAAAAAGCAAAGAAAAATGGAAATAGGTGCCTGCAGAAGACTCTATAGGGTGTGATTCTCAGCTAAAATCAGCCTCTTTCCACCTTGTTTTAGCTTGAAACCATCTTTCCTAGAATCTTGTCAAGATGACTGTACATTATCTCCATTATCTGGAACCATGTGTCTTAACCTATGTTGGGAAAACAAAGAGGGTGCTGTCTCACTTGTGACCTACTTGTGGCCTTCGTAAGAGCATCTGGGTAGCCTTTGTGCAGATAAAATGTTAAACTAGGTAAGCTTTTGGTCTGATGGAGCAAGGCTCTTCTTCTGTTTATACGCAGGAGAGATATAAGAACCTCTGTGGGAATCAACCTGAATTTACAGTGTTCAACTTTGTTTGGATTGTGGCCCATGTGTCTTTAAGTGGGTCATCTCAGCAGCTAACATTTGCATTTTCTGAGCTACTGCACTCTTTTAAGATGCTTTTCCTGTCTAAAACTTCTCTACAAGATGCAGACACATGAAGCCATGAAAAAGCTGTTTCTGAGAGAGAAGTAAACTGTTGTCAGCTTGTATTTACTGCTTTTCAGACTGAGCAAGCATTACAACTGCAGGTCTACTGAACCACACTCCATTATCTCTTATTAATGGGAAATTGTCCATAAATTGCTGAGGCGTGACTCATTTTCCCCAACGCAGCTGCAGTCTTTTTATTTTGTGATAATCTAGCCTCACAGGAGTTTAAAAAGGAGGGAGAGCGACTGAGGATAAGGGATGGGAACACCCTGAAATAGCTAGCAGAAATGGACAAGAGATTCTTGCACCATAACATTCAACTGGAGTAGCACAGAAGCGAGAAAATTTACCACAGACAGTAGCTAGAATTCAGTCCAAAGAAACAATAAAGATGACACAAAAGAAACTCAGGGAAATGGGAAAAGAACTAAGCATTATGGGAGAAGAACTAGGCATTATTCTTTTTTTAAAGCTCTTTTATAGTTGCTTGATGAAAGGAAAATGCAGAACATAATTCAGTAAAAAAAGAGGTTGATATGTAGCTACTGTATTTTGTCTTTATAAAGTATTTACTGTGTGAATTCTTTCAATTTGGCAATCACTGGCATTTTAGAGTTTGTCTAGATGGAGCATTTACTTCTATAAAACTGTCTTATTCACCACTGATACATGCAGTATTTTTCCAACCATCCAAATAACAGAGGTTCATTCTGATGCGACCCATGCCTTTCCCCCACCTTCGGTGCTTTTCTGTTCTCCCCGAAGAGGGCAGTTTATTTTGTTATAGAATATATTTTGTGGAGTTGAGTTTATTGCTCTGATGTTTTTTATGGAGAGTTTATTTCTAGGCATGGGACTTAGGGATTATTTTCAATACACCATGATTTCCCCCTCAAGAATTTGTAGTAAAAAAAATCCAAGTCCTCAGAGGCATTTCACAATACACACCTGTGCCTCAGCAGGTTCGTAATGGCATTGCCCTGATGAAGAGGAAAATGAGTGGGGTTGGCTAAGCTCCATGGCAACTGCAAGGGTTTAGGGGACTGGTAGTCTCACTGCTCTGTACAGGATGCCCCTCAAAAAAACCTACCAGTCCCCTAACCTCTTGTCACTGCTTTGAAATTTAGCCACTCCCATCCATTTCCTCTTCTTTACACTAAAGATGTTGTCCCAGAGTGCTGAAACGTCTCCAAGGACTTGCATTTTTCTAGCTATAGCTACCAGGCTGGGTAGCTGGTGAATTCTGAGAACTGTAGTGGAAAAAAAATTCAGAGGTCCCATGCCTATTCATTTTTTCATTAGAGCCTCTGGATCAGTCGGTTTATATCAGAACATTATATTAGCATTTTATCAAAATAAATAGTAAAGCTTTAGTTGGAGAAATGATTTCTACCCCTGATTTCAAAGATATCCCAGAGAAAAGTTGTTCTAGAAATGCAGCTCTTCAAAGTTCCACCTGATATGGATCCACAAAAGACTGTGAACAACTGTCAAAAACTGGGGCTGGGGTTTGGGGAGAATTGTCCCATATCTCAAAGCCTTCAGTGACAGACAAAATGTTCTTATGCTACCTCAGACTATTTTCCATCTATCTCAGTATCATTTATTCTGATTGGCAGATGCTCTTAAGGTTCTCAGACAGAGGTCTTCTACATAACATCATCTCTTTACTTTATCCTTTTTTAACAGAAGACACTAGGATTGAGCATGGGACCTTCTGCATGCAGAGATGAGAAAAGTTACCTTTTAAGTGGCAAGTTGCAGAATACCCTGCCACCACTGCTACTGCTGGCTGAGATATTCTGGGAGCTACGTTTTGCCGATTGCATCTACATGCAAAGCATGTTCTCCCCAAAATCATATAAAACACATTTTAATCAAAGCGTATCCTGATTCTGTTCAAACCAAACTACCCATTTGAGAAAAGAGATGTTTTCACTGGGTAATGTAATGCAAGATGAGAACACATATTTTTCCCATTTCCAGTTCTGCTAATTGTCAGAGTTAAAGAGAAGGATCATTTTTCAGTAACTGCAAAGGAGCTACAACATAGGCCAGTTCCTTGTTTTCCCCAAGAAAGGCCAAAATAGTCAGGCAAGATGTGGGATGTTTGTGTCCCTTGTCCAAAATGTCTTCAGTTGTTTCGTGATTCAGTAATACAGGAGAGAATTTCTCTGGAATTTTCAGATGCTCACTAGGGTTAAGATACGTATTCACATGCTCTTTCGCTCTCCAGGTTTCCTTGACTATCTCTTGTTGTTTTGTGCTGTGCTGTCAAATTGACTGAATTACAGCAACCTTAACAGGGCTTTCAAGGTGTGGTTTTACCAGTTCCAGACCTCCAATGAATTAGCTATCTAGGACCTCCTGGCAAATAGAAGGTGAAGATATGGAGGCAGGGACATATTTCACTTTCTTGGGCTCTATGATCACTGCAGATGGGGACAGCAGCCATGAAATTAAAAGATGCCTCCTTCTTGGGAGGAAAGCAATGACAAACCTCGACAGCATCTTAAAAAGCAGAGACATCACCTTGCCAACAAAAGTCCAAATAGTCAGAGCTATGGTTTTCCTGTAGTGATGTATGGAAGTGAGAGTTGGACCATAAAGAAACCTGACTGCCAAAGAATTGATGGTTTTGAATTGTGGTGTTGGAGGAGGCTCTTGAGAATCCCCTGGACTGCAAAGAGAACGAACCTATCAATTCTAAAGGAAATCAACCCTGAGTGCTCACTGGAAGGACAGATCCTGAAGCTGAGGCTCCAGTACTTTGGCCATCTGATGAGAAGAGAAGACTCCCTGGAAAAAACCCTGATGTTAGGAAAGTGTGAAGGCAAGAAGAGAAGAGGACGACAGAGGGCAAGAGGGATAGACAGTGTCATTGAAGCTACCAACATGAATTTGACCGAACTCAGGGAGGCAGTGGAAGACAGGAGGGCCTGGCGTGCTCTGGTCCATTATGGTTGGTCCACAAGCAGTCATTAATTATTTATATGTTCAGCCATATAAAAAGGGTATTCAGTGCATTGCATGGCAAAAATCAAACAGTGGCTGTCAGTGATCATGCTAGACACACCACCTGCAGGAGCAATGAATCATGGGAAATATACCAAGCCCTCAACAGATCTGTCACATTTCTGAACAGTCTCTCCGTAACATACTGCTATAAAACGGGGTCAGACTAAAGGATCTCCTAGTCCCATGATTCCTTCCAGCTCAACAGTTCATAGTTGAAAGAAAGTAAGTTAATGGACCTGAAACCTGCCAAAAAGGTCTGGCTCACACACATCTATTGTTAAGGGAATTAGATGTGATGGGTTGCCATGGGAACTAAATAGTGACCTGATGGCTCTTGATGGTCAACAAATGTCTAAACAGGGTGACTCCCCTTCCTTCCCCATAAAGAAAGCAGTAATGTGAGAAAAGGCTGACAGTAGTATTAATGGAAAGAGCAGCCTCCCTGTTGACTAAGCCAGGAAAAGCCCATAAGCAATCTTAGCCTATGAGTAGCTGCAAAAAAAGAAAGAAAGAAAGAAAGAAAGAAAGAAAGAAAGAAAGAAAGAAAGAAAGAAAGAAAGAAAGAAAGAAAGAAAGAAAGAAAGAAAGGGAAAAAAAGAAAAAAAAAAGAAAAAAGTGCACCCACATGGTCAAATATTGCAGGATTTGTTCTGCTTATAAAATAAATACATTCAAACTGTTTTTTACTGAGTGCATGATGCAAAGGCTAATTTGAATTGGTCCTGCCCTTTTTGCTCCCAAAGTGACTTTTTTCTCTGCCACTGGAGGGCTTCTAATTTTGAAGCCAGAACAATTCAAGCAGGCTTATCCCCGTGCAGTTAGTTGTGATCTTGCAAAGATGAGGGCGTGTCTACAGGGGGTATTTCAATGATGTAGACAGTTGGGATGTGATGTTCAGGTCTGGGGTGACATGGAAAAAAAAAAGGCACTATGAATTGAAAGTGGGAGATGAGGTGCTAGTCCTGAATCCTGTCAAACACAGTAAGTTTCAGTTCATGTGAAGCTTACTGTGTTTGTTGTGAATCAAAAGCTTAGTGCTGCTAGTTATTTAATTGACAGGTCTGAAAGTGGACTTGAAAAGTTTATCATGCCAATAGTTTCAAACCATACGTGACCAGATATGAGGTAATTCCTGCATGTGTTATTTGAAAGTAAGCGAAAAGAATAACAGATAGAAAGGGGAAAGTGATGATCTCTGTTTTGGAATCATTCTGATGTATGAATTATAATGTATTTTTCAAAATTACTGTTCAGACTTTTGATGTCTTGTACACTTAGATTATCTGAGGTACACAACAACTTCCAATATGCAGATGATACCACTCTGATGGCAGAAAGTGAGGAGGAATTAAAGAACCTCTTAATGAGGGTGAAAGAGGAGAGCACAAAAAATGGTCTGAAGCTCAGCATAAAAAACCCCAAGATCATGGCCACTGGTCCCATCACCTCCTGGCAAATAGAAGAGGAAGATATGGAGGCAGTGACAGATTTTACTTTCTTGGGCTCCATGATTACTGCAGATAGTGACAACAGCCACGGATTTACAAGACACCTGCTTCTTGGGAGGAAAGCTATGACAAACCTAGACAGCATCTTAAAAAGCGGAGACGTCACCTTGCCGAAAAAGGTCTGCATAGTCAAAGCTATGATTTTCCCAGAGTGATGTATGGAAGCTGGACCATAAAGAAGGCTAACCGCTGAAGAATTGATGCTTTTGAATTGTGGTGCTGGAGGAGACTCTTGAGAGTTCCCTGGACTGCAAAGAGAACAAACTTATCCATCTTGAAGGAAATAGATTTGACCAAAGTTCGGGAGGTAGTGGAAGACAGGAGGGCCTGGCATGCTCTGGTCCATGGGGTCATGAAGAGTCGGACACAATTTAATGACTAAACAACAACAACAACAACAACAACAACAACAACAACAACAACAACAACAACAACAACAACAACAACAACAACAACAACAACAACAACAACAACAACAACAACAACAACAACACTTAGACTCTTAATTATCTTTCCAGGTTATTTCTCTATAGAATTTACTTGAGAAATATAGTAGTTTGAAACTTTAAATGAGAAAGTGGCTTCACAGTGAACCATAAATGGATCAGTGAGGCAGGACCAGGGGAAGGATTGAAAGAGATAAGACCAGAGGGAGGGAGGAAAAAAAGAAAGGGTGGCAGTAGGCTGGGATGTGACTTGCATTGCATCCAGTATAAAAGGTGAACTTCCAAATCAATCCACAGCTCCTGTGTGAGCACCAACTGCGATTTCAAATATAATACAAGCTGCAAGTCAAATTGCAACAAATGGTTCTGATATGGCTGTCCAGTGTAGTCGCACTTTTAGTTAAGGAAAATTATACTCAGAATCTGAGGGGTACCATAAAGTCCATATGGATAAGGGCAATTTTGACTTTGTATACAAACAGTACATACTGCAGAAGAGAAGTCCCATTTTTGCCAAGGCATAAAGAGAAGCATTGCAGAGAGGAAGAGAACCTACAAAAAGAAAAGTGGAACAGGAAAGCCTGAGCTATATTTAGAAAGTTTGCTGTAAAACAGCCACACTTGTGTTTGGGAGAGAAGTGGTTAACTGCTTTATATAAGGAGCCATGTCCTAGGATTTCCCCTTGCTTGTTGTCTGTTTGTGAATGGTAGTGAGCACAAGAGGGGATGCTGCAGACCATATTGACTGGTGTATCACCAACATTCAGACTGGCCTTTGCTATGTAAAGCTTGGCAATCCCCCCCACCCGCTGACAATAGAAGTGCAATATTTATCTAGTTATTGCACCAGACATTGGCAGACAATGCTACCATTGTAGGCAGATATATGTGTTAGTTTTATCCATGTAAAAAACTTCTGAAATTTTGTGAATTTTTGTAAGTTCTGATGAACATGATCCAACCAAAATTCTCAGCTATTTGAGAGCTCTGTACTGTTGAGACCCATTTCATATTGAGGATGACATGTCCAGCTATACCTATGAAGTATTCAACTTTTGCAAGCCTCTGTATGGCTGCAGATGAAGTCTCTCTAAAACCATGTTTCATAGTTGTTGAAAAAGATTCTGTGCATCTTTGAAAAAGAAAGTATTGTATTCAACATCAGATTTCAGAACACCCAAAATAGTTTACTGAAACTTCTTTTCTCCCTTTATATGATTTATATATTCTCCAGTACATCATTATTTGATATGGATTCACCATAAATGACATCTTGATTCTAATACATCAGAAATAATGGAATACTTAATGTGAGCCAGATCTTTATCTGGTAGAGATTAACCTTGAATCCCTGAAGTAATTGAAGCCATCCTGATTTATATCATCTCAGAAGGACAGACTTGGTTCCAGAGTCACTTTTCTAATACAATCAATATTAACATCTCATGTCCTCTCAATATTTCTTTACAGTACTTTTTGTGCAAATATCTGGACCCACACTGTGCCCTCCCTTCATTCCCCCTCACCCTGCTCTCAATTGCATAGTATCTCTCTTTCTGTCAGCCTCATGCATTTCAGGCATAAATGAGCAAGTATTTTCTTGAGTAACTGTGTTGCCATTTCAGTGATGAAAAAACGAGACACTTATTCTGGAGCACAATTTGTCATGACAAAAAGGAAGCACCTCTTGGGAAGTTAAATTTGAATTTTCCTTGAATGAAGATATGATGCCATGCTGCGGTTTCCTCAAAAATGTTCCCACATATTGTCAGATCTTCTTTTAAATAATATGTAAATGTTCCTCATGGATCAAACTGGTGTTACAGTGCTCCACTCGAATTTTTCCCCAATAGGCCTAAAATGGCCAGATACATTCCAGAAGCTTCCCAAAAGGATTAGCCCCATTGATGGATTGGAACAGGGATGGGCAGATGGATGGATGGAAGAAAGGAAAGATAATGCTGGAGTCACTGAAATAATAGTTAATTACTGTTTCTTTATAACATATGTTGTATTAGATGTCTTTTACAGCAAATTCATACCAAAGAATTACATATTAATGTATAGAATTTGTCTAGAAGAAGAGCAGAATCTCTACCCTTCCATCTTCACTTTCAACATGTGACGGCCACAGTGCTCCCGTGAGCAAGAACCCCACAAGACTGGGGTTGTGGCTCATGTGGGGAAGCTACATGTATATACAACTGATGCCACCTCTTTAGACCCTTTTTTGCATATTGAAAGCAATGGCTGAGGGGAATAGGGCTAGCATGCTTTCCTCATCATGTGTGGGCTTGATCTACTAAGCGAACAAATGTATAGGATTAAGGAGCTAGCATAATCTAGAAAATATGGCCAGAAACCATCATGTGTCCCAAAATTATGTTGTTAAAGAAGAGGATGGAGTAGAAGTTCATTAGGTCCAAGTTTCCGAACTCACTGGATATGGATGGGCCAAGCTCACTAGTAATCCAGAACATTACTCACATAGAGTGGCATGCTTGCTACGCTTTTCAGAATCTATCTCTGGAAGGCCTCTTAATGTGATGGAGTTTATCTTCGAGTGGAGCATTTGGATGTGTTTCCTATAAATTTATCTTTGGGTAGCCTCATGCGGGCAGCGCTGGGAGGCAGATAAAAGAATGTGGGTTGTCTTTCCTTTAAAGCAGTGTTTCCCAACCTTGGGTAACCCATGTGTTCTTGGACTACAGTTCCCATAAACCCTGGCCAGCACAGCTGGTGGTGAAGGCTTCTGGGAACTGCAGTCTATGAACATTAGGATTACCCAAGGTTGGGAACCACTGCTTTAAAGCAAAGTGTGGTGCTTATATATGTCACCTCATAGTGCTTAAATCGCCCTCTGGGTGGTTTGCAATTTAATTATGCAAACTATACATTCTGCCTTCCTCCCCTGCGAGCTGGGTACTCAAATTTCTTGACCTCAGAAAAGGCTACATTAAAAGTTGAGTTACCTTGAGCTGGCTGAGATCGAATGTAGGTTGTGAGCAGAGTTTTGAATGCAATGCTGCAGTTTTACCACTGCACCACAAGGATACTACATTGTTTACTGTGTGCGGGACATGATTCTTGCTTGATGTCCTGGGTTCAATTCCTGCATACGCTTTGGAAACAACAGAAACAGGAGCCAGTCATTGAAAAGTGCATCATAACTCTTGTGTTTCAGGGTCATGTTTTCCATGCTGAAAGTCACAAATGCAATCACCAGCAACCCCAGTTAAAAGGATCAGATAAGCAGCTAATAGGAAATATCTCTGCCTGAGATCCTTGTAAGGTCTTTTCAAAGTAGAGGATTTTGAACTACTTGGAAAAATGTATTTTCCATTTCTCCAGCTGCTTTCTATGGATTTATCATTGCACAACTATGACATAAAGTGATGAATTCACCTGTGAATACATCATCTCATGTCAAGCATGAAAGATGATGGAACAAACAAGCAAAATACTATATGAATTACAAGACAACACAATACAATTTTCACCTTGTATTATTGGGTATTTTCTGGTCCAAATAAGTCACATTAAGAAAGTGTGTGGAGCCTCCATGTACTGATGAGAGCATGCTCATCGCCATCATCTTGTTGAACATATGGAAATGAGGGTCTGAAGATGGAGACATTGCTTGACATAAGTAGTCCCTCATTATGAGCCAGAACTCCAATTCATGGCAGGTACATTAGCTCCGCCCTTCAGAGAGTCACATTTTCATGTTCAAAACATTGGCTGAAATCCTGTTGCTTAACATAGTAAGTCACGGCTAGAGTTGGCCCATTGACTCAGTGTGGATTTAGTGAGTCACTTTCTCCATAAGCTCCATATATTCAATGGGCCTACTCTAGTTGATACTACATTAAGCAACAGGATTTCAGTCATTGAGAGAAGAAGGCACAACTAGTACCTCAATGCATGTTAGTGCCACACAGTTCCTTAACAACCAAATAGGACTACAGTGCTGTTCAGTCCACACATTCAGCTTTCACTTAATTAAATCCAAGAGAACAACAACAAAAAAGTTTACCTGAAGCCTAGGTTAAACATCACTCCCCCACCCCCAATGTTTAGGATGAACACATTTTAGAATAGGCTGCTTTATTCACATACCACTTTCTGCTTTTCTCCATACACAATCCTCCTTCTGATGCTTGAAGGGAGTAATTTTGTCTGTTGTGTAGAAGGGCCAAAGCTGTCTTTTGCTGAGCAATACAGTGAGATAAATACATACAAGAATTAGCTGTTCTTGTTTTTAAACATGATTTACTCTCCAGTCTTGGTAGGAATGCCTTTGAGATTCATTAGTAAAAGTAATTAAACCTAAATTCTACCATTCCATAAATTTAGAGTGCAGCTAGATGAGGAAATTTGGAGTGATCTGGGTTGCATTTAAAAGGCTATTACAGTATCTTCATTGTGATCTATTTTATCTTACACTTCAGTGGTCATTTCATTCACATGGGAAAGACCCAGACGGCACTTCAGATCACTCCAATTTCTCACCCATTCAGTTATTGACACCCATGCCCCTATCGCTTTCCCCATCTTTTGTCTTGGCTGTCATTCTAAAGTTCCCCCCACTTTTGGTTTAATCTAGTAAGTGACATCGTACTGCAGCAGTACATCAGCCTTGCATGGATACTCCCTTGTGTCTGAAATAGCACTGTGCCATTTAGGAAAATGTTTAAAAAAATAACTGTGAGAAGAGGAAAACAGAAGAAAGGGTTTCTCTGCTGTCCTTTCTACTGTCACAGTCCACTAGATACGTCACAAGGTTGCCATCAAAGACAACATCATCCACAGCTCTATTTTGGGAGTGAATTAAGCAACCACACAAACTGTGGAACAGGGTAATCAGGAGCACTTCCAATTACACTGGATCAACTGCAGCCCTACTGCTGTGCCAGAAAAGAATGGAACAGTTTACAAGAGGGGTAGGATGAATCACTCTTACTTAAAGCATATGTGGTTGCCAGAAAACAGAGTGAACCAAATGATGAGCTACATGCTAATCTGATTGCCTCCTAAACTGTTTAGGAAGGCTTAAAGCATTTTAATCATAGCACCATTAGTAAGCAGTTGTAATTTTAGAAACTATTTCACAGCAAACCATATCCTGTCATCCTCGTCAATCATATGTCAATCTGTTTCACATGGACTAGACTTACATGATAAAACAACAAAGAATTTTGTGGTGCCATAAACACTAGCAAGTTTTATTTGGCATAAACTTTCATGGATGCTTCTTCAGATGCAGACTACAACACTGTCACCTGCAGAGCTGTAAACAATCTCCTCTAATTTTAGCAACGCAGCTGTTTTTTTCTACAAGCAAAAGCATTTCCCTCGTGCCACTTCTCAGGGAACGACACTGCAGAAATTACACACTCTGATTGTCAGTAGGCTGGCCTCATTTTGAGGACGTCAAAATTTCTCCCATATAATTCCTTGTGGTCAGGAAATATCTGACGACACAAGGTGTCCATTTCATTCCATTGGTTTTCTTGGCCCTGTGTACTATATAGGTAGGACATGCTTTATTCTGCACAAATATATATCTATATATCTTTGAGCATGGAGCATTTTCATTCTCTGTAATATATGGATGTTCTTATCAAGGTCAGGAAAAAAGTCACATTTCAAATAATGTTTTTTAAAAAGAAATGTGTGTGCAAGAGGGTTAAAATATCAAACATTTATTTCCCAGTTACATTCTATTTCATTATGATTAACCAGAAGAAAATAAATTTTAGGGTTGTACTTGGCTGGATAGCTCAGTGAGTTAAATATCTAGCTGCAGAGGCAGAGGTTGAGAATTTGATTCCCACTGTGCCTCCCATGAGAAGAGCCAGCCTGTGTAGCCTTGGATAAGCTGCACAGTTCCTGGGTACCCCCGGAAGAAAGGAATGGCAAAATATTTCTGAGTACAAACTACCTAGAAAACCCTGGAACAGGCTGGCATAAGGAAAAAATCAACTCAGTGGCATACAATTATTATTATAAGCCACATTAGCAGCCTCTAGCCAAACTGCATGCACAAATATCAATAATGGTCTTATCCAATCAACAGGTGAGCAAAGATGACCTAGGATATGTTGCTTCCTAAGGTAAGGAGCAAAATAATGCCCCCACGCCCTCCATGTACTAAAGCTGACTGCGGGCGCAACTACATTGATGAAGAATTCAGAAAATGATCTGGGACTGGGTTGTGGAAGGGGTTGTAGTCCTTCTATTTGAGCCCATTCCAGCCAACTACAGCAGGAGTGAGAGATGTAGGGCAGCAGCAAAACTTCATCTGTTTTTGAATCTCCTTCCCTCAAAAAACCAGAAGCCTGTGTCTGCTTTCTCACCCCACCCCACCCCACCCCACCCCACCCCATCTCTTCCTTCCTTCCTTCCTTCCTTCCTTCCTTCCTTCCTTCCTTCCTTCCTTCCTTCCTTCCTTCCTTCCTTCCTTCCTTCCTTCCTTCCTTCCTTCCTTCCTTCCTTCCTTCCTTCCTTCCTTCCTCACTTTTTTTCTTTAACTTTCAGCTGGAAACAAGGCTAAAGAGAAAATTTCCTCCTCTCTCTCTGGCAAGTCCTTGCTTTTCTTTTTTCTCTTTGGTCACCTAGCTGTCCTAGTGCTAGGACAGCAAGTGAGTCAGATGGATGGATGGATGGATGGATGGATGGATGGATGGATGGATGGATGGATGGATGGATGGATGGATGGATGGATGGATGGATGGATGGATGCCTTCCCAGACTCTATTCTACCTTCATCCAACTAAAATGGAAAACCTGCCATCTTTCCCTTTCCTTTTTATGTTAATGTTTATCGATTTTATTTTTAGTTGTTTAAATAGTATTGATTAATTTATACATTGTTTTGTTATTGTACATGCTGAAGGTGGATAGCATCCTTCACCTCACCTGAAGGTGGCAGACTAGATTAGGGTCCGAAGCAGTGATTCCCAACCTGGGGTATGTGTATTTTCAGGGGTAAGAACCAGGGCATTTAGGGGTATGTGGGGGGGGATGCATGATGGTGGGAAAAAGCACATACATCAACAGTGCGAGACAAGTCAAAAGTTGTGAAATTAGCTTAACGTTATGACAAGTGGTGGAGTGGGTTTTCTTTGTTATTTAGCCTCAAAAATGCCTCATTCCCTTGCTTTGTTATTTTGATCAATGGTGGGGAGGTCATCCCTAAACAATGTGTTGTGAACATACCACTACAGTGTGCATACTTGGGAGTGCACCCCTCACAGGCTCAGTTTTCACTCTTTTCCTCTTTGCGAACATTTGAGTGCTGTCATGCTGGTACCAGTGTTTTTTTGCCTTGTGAGTACAGCAACCATCTTAATTACAACATTTTGCTAATATGAAGGGTACAATTTATGGGAATGGGCTGCCAAGGGGTATGCAAGTGAAAACGGGTTGGAATCCACTGGTCTACAGGAAAGGTTGTCTGGAAAACAGGGATTTGTCCTCCAACAGAGGAGAGCAGCCAAAAGACTGGTGGGGGTGTTCACTCCCCCATTATCCAGCATCCATCACCTATTCATAATTGTAAGGCCAGATGGATATGTTTCCCACTTTTGCTAATACTGCCGCAGGGAGACTTCAATCTAGACTGAAGTTGTATCTGCTGTACGCAGTTATAGCAGTTTAATACCACTTTAATATCTCACCAACATACAAGTCTTAGGTTACCATAAGACTGAGTTCTGGTAGTTAAAGTGTTTTAATCATACTTAAGAGTACAGTAGATTCGTTAAGAACAGTAGGACTTTGTAATGACTAGTTTGAACTGCTTTACTTTCAGTGTGTCTAACTATGACTAACTAGTCACTAAGCATGACTAAGCCAGGGTCCAATCCACCAGATTTCTATTGTTAAAAAACAAAAAGGAGGAAGTTTTGCACCATTAATCGATGGTGAGGAAAATCCTTTTTATTCTCCAAATATTCTATCTCTGAACCTTATAAGGTTATGAAAGTCCAAATCCTGAAAATCAGAACCACAGTTTCTGACTGAGATATTTTGGGAGAACTGAGGAAACATGAACTGGGTTTTGTTGTTGTTGTTGTTTAAATCTAATAAAGCGCAGGCAACACTTTCACCCTAAATGAATACCAGTTAATACAATGTGCCTATTAAAAGAATCGTTCCTCACAAAATATAAAATCCTATAACCTTTATTGCCCACTGTTCAGAGATCACCCGCAAACTTATGAAGCATGCATAATTTGTTCTCTTGCTTCCGATACAGGGCAACACAAGTAATATATTTCCTCTCATCTGTGGGCAATCCCGAACTGTCAGCTGAACGGCCTTCCCACTGACCTAAACAGCCATGCCATGGCAAAGTTCCAACTGTTTCATCTTAGGGTCCTGCTTGTGGGGAGGGGGGTCAAGCCTTCCTGATGGTTCTTTGGTTCCGACTGGAATATTTGAGATGCAAGCAAGCAAGGGCGGAGGGGGCTCCTTCTTCCCTGCCGCTTATCTTGTTTATTCAGCATTTTTAAAAGACATTAATTAAAAAGTTGATTCTTACTGATGTTGGCCCACAGGAATCTAAAAATAAAATAAAATATTAATGATCACTATGTGTACACTAAATCAAAGAAGTCTTGGATGGAATGCTGCCATGTTTGATCATGCAAATGAAGAGAAACTGCAAGGGAGGACTTTAATAGATTTTTCCCCTGCCAGTGGCATAGTGAGATTTATAGCAATGTTTGGTTGCAAGAGGGGCCAGAAAGAACAAGGTGGGAGCTTTGTTATAAATACTAGAGAGGTTTATTATTATTATTTTCCTATCCAGAGCAGTCACATCCCCTTGAATTCTAATGAATGCTTGATGGCTTCAGGGTGCAGTGCCAAGCAAGGTTAACTCCACTGAGTGTGAAAGTTTTATTTAATTCAAGCTTGGCCATTTGCCCACATGCTCCAAAGTCTTGCTCATGTGCTCTCCCATCTAGCACAGTTTAATGGTCGAGTATGTGCTTTGTATGCAGGAGAATTAACAATGAATGTTCATGACAGGGGCAAAAGAAAAGGGCAATCCAGCCCACCTTAGATCTTCTGCCCTGGCAACCCACACACTAGCAGAGCTTTGGATTTGCCATTTTTCACACACAAACTTAATGTAAGAAAAGAAAAGACAGAAATGTTACTATTTATTAACTGGGACATGCATTTGGAAATACTAAAAAAAGCTAAAAGAATCACTAAGCTTAGAGAGAGATGACACTAGTATTAGCTCCTATGTACACCTTGCAGCTATTTTTTTAACTAGGAAGATAAGTGACTTCAGAGAGAGAAGGAGGAAGGAAGCCCAAGAGTACCAATCTGCACGTAGATTTAGAAAAATATAGGAAGATTAAAACATGGGCTGTCTATTCACCTCCCCATTATCTTGCAAATTATTTTCTGCATTCATTGGTGAATTTGTTCAAGAAAGTTTAAAAATAAATAAATGCCAAATTGATATATCACATTTTAACACTAGTTCAGCTCCATCAGGCTCAAACTTCACTGGCCATTAATCATATTTACTTCAACCCCTCCCCCCCCACCAAAATTTTCTTTTCAAAACTAGAACAGCTGTCAAGGCTACAGTTACTAAAGGTGAGAAACAGACATGGTGTGAAGGGGAAGAAGAGAAACATCTTAATTATTTTCCAGTATTTCCACCTTTGGACCACCTTTGTGGGGGGCATTGTCATAATAAAAATGATTACATGTGATTAATTCTTGTGCCAGCCTTACTATTGTACTGAATGAAATGGTTGCTGCCACCTGAGATGGCAGATTTGAGGATTTAAAAAAAAACTCTGAAAAATGTGCAGTAATAGAAAGAGGGAAAATCTGTCAAGTTATGCATATTTATTTATCAAGAACTTAAACAGCAGGTAGTGTCATGTAGCACAATTTATACAAGAGCTGGGAGATGCTTGGTTTTCATACTTAAGTCAAACTATATTAAAACAATTTCTTCATTTAGAATCCGGGAATAATGGAGTTGGAAGGGGCCTATAAGGTCCCACCTCTGTTCAATGCAGGAATACAAATCAAAGTAAATCAGACAGTTGACTGATTTTCTCTTGAACTGTGTCAGTGTTGGAGCATTTCCAACCTCCCGAGGTAATTGGTTCCATTGCCATACTAATTTAACAGTTAGGATTTTTTTCCTGGTATTCAACCAAAACCTTGTTTCTTATAACTTGATCCCATTGTTATGTGTCCTGCACTCTGGGATGACTGAGAACACATCCTGCCCTTCCTCTGTATGACAACCTTTCAAGTATTTGAAGAGTGCTACCATATCCCCCACTAGTCTTCTTTTCTCTCTCTCTTTTTTAAAAATTTTGATTATTAGGGTTATTTTTTAAGAATTTTATTTTATTTTAACTATAACATAAACATAAACTACATAAACCAAAATATAAATTAACTGTGTAGTTAATTTATACAAGAACTGGGAGATGCCCTCTTGCACCATGATAGACAGGACCTTTTGCAATAATTCTCTTCTTCCTCTGTCTATATTCTTCTTCTTCTTTTATTGTCCTCTTCTCCTTTTATTGTCCTCTTCTCCAGAACTGCATTGATTCTTGATTTGGAGCTTTCCCTTGTTGACATATATTCAAAAAATTTGCCCCGTATATCATAAAAATTATTCTTTTTTATCTCTCCTTTCTTAACCTTTAAATTACAAGTTAGCTTATCATTTATAGCTATATTCCATATTTCATCATACCATTCTTCCATTCAAAATTCAGATTTTGAATTCTATTGCCTAGCTATTATTAATCTAACTGCTGTTAATAAATTAGTAAGCAATTATTTAGTCATCTTTATCATATTCCACATTTTCAAATATCGATAGCAGAGCAATCTCAGGATTAAATTATATATCTTTTTCACATATATCATTTAGTTCTTTAAAAATTAGTTTCCAAAATCTTTGTACTTTTTCACATTCCCACCACATATGAAAGTATGTACCAATTTCCTTCTCACATTTCCAACAGACATTCAGATATCTAGCATTAATTTTATTCAATTTTATCAGTGTAAAATACCATCTTAAACCCAATTTGAAAAAGTTTCTCTTATTCTCACTGACATAAATCTTAAAACCCATATTTTCCACATCTTCCTCCATTCTTCATCATTTATTCTTTTTCCTAAGTCTTGTTCCCACACTAACTTCAATCCTTCTTTCTCATTCTCTTCTTCTAAGTCAAGCAGGAATCTATAAATTTCACCAGTCTTTTTTTCTCAAAGCTAAACATGTCCAGTTCTTCCAGTCTTTCCTCACAGGGTTTGGTTTCCAGGCCCCTGATCATCTTTGTTGCCCTTCAACTGTAACCTCCACTTCTTCCCCATCATCCTAGGCAGGTGAAACTCAGCCTGAAGACTTGTATTTAACTTTTCAGGATGGGAGGGAGGATCCAAGAGGGCATGTGTGCTGTTGGAAAATCCGCTTTTAAAAAATGAAAACAAAACTGCATGCCACCAATAAAATACATTTAGCTCTAAATAATTCACCAGCTTAAAAAATTATTTGATTTAACTGCATTCAGAAATGGATGGGCAGATACATCTGGCCCTGACGAGAAAGGTACGTTAAGCCATAAAAGCCCTCCTCCACCCATTGGAGGAGCCATTTACGGTAATCAATCCAAACAACCTGGCCATGCACCCAAGTGTGCATCCAAGATGTGCCTTGGCATCTTGTTATTTAGCTACAATTAGCCCTGGCAGGTTACACAAATCTTACATAAACACCAGTATGATTCTGGCCATTGCATCTATATTATCAGCAGCCAGAAAAATACAGGCAACAATACTCCAATTCTGATCCCACCCCTTGAAAATACTTAGAAAAGAAGCAAATGGCCAAAAAAAGAGAACTTCCTTTGTCAATGAGGAATGATTTTTATAAAACTTTTTTTTTTTTTTGGTAAGAGAATGGCATAAAACTGGTCAGATTCCCATTAAAATACCTCTAGATATGCCTCAAAATGCCCTTGAAAAGAAACTTTTCAAAATAACTCAATGCATTACTTGTTACCTGAAAGTTGTAATTTTGTGACAGCTGCTTACATTGCCCCCAAATTGATCAGCAGTTCGAATCCACGTGGCGGAGTGAGCTCCCGTCATTTATTCCAGCTCCTGCCAACCTAGCAGTTCAAAAGCATGTAAAAATGTGAGTAGATAAAAAGGTACCACCTCAGTGGGAAGGTAACGGCGTTCCATGTCTAGTTGCACTGGCCACATGACCACGGAAATTGCCTACAGACAAACTCTGACTCTATGGCTTGGAAACGGGGGATGAGCACTGCCCCCTAGAGTCAGACACGACTGGATATTTGTCAAGGGGAACCTTTACCTTTACCTAACCACATAACTTCTAACCATTCTAATAAGACTTTCATGCATCAGGGTGTGGCAATAACTTGAGATCAGGTGTGTACCATTTTGGGAAATGGATATGGTTTTCACTTCAGCTTCACTTTGGGTGTTGTTCGGGAAACCTATGGCCCTTCAGGTCTTGTTGGACTGCAACACTCATCTTCCCTCACCGTTGTCTTGAACCTGGGACATGGCATAGCTCCCCTCCTAACCCATCTATAGAGGGATGCAGAACATGTTTTCTTTTGCAAAAATATTCCACAGAACATGAGGAAACTGGGACAAAGCACTCTGAAACTTTAACACAAAATGTGGTAAAACAACTGTTCAACTAATTGTTCCCTTGTACACCCTGCAGAGATATGATGTTTACCTCAGTTTCTTCCTCATCTTTGTCTGAGGCTGCAATTAACACCTTTAATGAACATGGTAACATGCTGTTGAGAAATCCCTGGTGTTAATTAAAAACATTAAGATGAGAGAGAAGTAAAACTAGAAAATAGGCTAAGGTGAAGATACTTCTTGTGCATGTGTGTTAACACAACTTGGCCTGAGCCCTGGCTCTTCCTCGCAGTGCCTTCTCGCCCATTTCTTGCACAATCCCCAGTGAGAGGGCTTCAGTGGCACCCAGGGATTTAAGTGCTCATCAACTTCATCCCAGGGGACCCTCAACTGTATAATTGCCCCTTTCTAGGAGCCCCTTTTTTGTAAATATATTCCCAATCACCTGACAGGAGGGATTTCTTGGGGATTTCGATTTCTGTTTGGTAACCCATTATGGGCTCCTCTGGTGCATCCCCACAGGAGGCTTCCTCCATTTCCTCCTCTTCTATAATGACACCAGGGAGCAGATTCCCCAGTTTGAACACCCTGTTCCACCATCTCCTGCACTTGTCTCCTCTCACCTCTCCCTCCAATGCCTCCCTTGCCCAGGTCTCAGGCACCCCTCAACTCATCTAGGGTCACTCCTCTAGACCCAGGCTTCCTGCCTGGTGCCTCCCTCCCTGGTCTCTGTCCGTTTCCTCCTCAAGATGCCTGGGTTCTTGCAATCCAGGTTCCCTTGGTGCAACATCTGCCAGAGTCATCTCTCCAAAGTCTATTGGGCAGCTGGTCGTTCAGAATTCAGCACCACCAGGCTGAACCCAGGTGAGAACAGCCTGCTGACAGGGGCACCCATGCCACTCATCTGCTCCTCACACTTAGCTATTTGTTTTTTTAAAAAACTGAATCTTTTGACTAGCATTCATGGAGGCATAGCAGAAAGCAATTTGTCCCACTAATTTCCATATGTACTGGCACGGAGGGAGGATACAGCCAGATGGAAGAGCACAGATGTTTTCCAGGGGCAAGGGTAGAAGTTTAGCTTGAGTCTGCCAGGACAGAGTCAATCTATCGGCAGAGTTTCCCATGCGGACCTTTCGAAGACATCTATGTTGGGTTTTTAACATTTTTTTTTAATTATTAGAGAAGCCACCTCGACAACTGCCCGTGCCTTCCCTAAACTTTTCATGCAGTGACTCTACCAGGAAGCGGAGCCGTGGTGTGTGACAAAGGAGCAATAAAGTGCTTTGCTAAGCTTTATACAAGCTCATAAATAATAAAATGGGAGACAAAGAAATACACACTGCAAAAGAACCAGGGATAAGCTGAATATATTAATTTAAAAAAGGAAATGGGAAAATAAAGACAGCTACTGGTTGTGATCTGCTAGTTGCCTGAGATTTCTATTCCATAGTAGCCGAAGGCTTCTTTATTTAGGTCAGTGGTGGGCATATGCCAATCCCAAACCATTTTCTAGCCTGTGCCTCCACAGCATGGCAATCTTTCAAGTATTTGAAAAGTGCTATCATCTCTCAAAATTAAAAGACGCCTGCTTTTTGGGAGGAAAGTGATGACAAATCTAGACAGTATCTTAAAAAGCAGAGACATCACCTTGCCAACAAACGTCCGCAGATTTTTCCAGTAATGATGTATGGAAGTTAGAGCTGGACCATAAAGAAGGCTGACTGCCGAAGAATTGATGCTTTTGAATTGTGGTGCTGGAGGAAGCTCTTGAGAGTCCCCTGGACTGCAAGAAGATCAAACCTATCCATTCTGAAGGAAATCAACCCTGAGTGCTCACTGGAAGGACAGATCCTAAAGCTGAGGATCCAATACTTTAGCCATCTCATGAGAAGAGAAGACTCGCTGGAAAAGACCTTGATGTTGGGAAAGTGTGAAGGCAAGAGGAGAAGGGGACGACAGAGGATGAGATGGTTGGACAGTGTCACTGAAGCAACCAACATGCATTTGACCCAACTCCGGGAGGCGGTGGAAGACAGGAGGGCCTGGCATGCTCTGGTCCATGGGGTCACGAAGAGTTGGACACAACTTAATGACTAAACAATAACAAAATCATATCTCCCCTCAGACTTTTCTCAAGGCTAAACGTGCTCAGTTTTTTCCATCTTTCCTCATAGGACTTGGTTTCCAGTCCCTTGATTATCCTTGTTGCCCTCCTCTGAACTTGTTCTGGCTTGTTGGCAACCTTCTTAAAAGTGTGGTATCCAAAACTGGAAACAATAGTCAAGATGAGGCCTAACCAGTGTGGAATAGAGGAGAACTAATACTTCATAGGATTTAGGGACTGTATTTGTGTTAGTAAAAAAGGTTCCCCTTGACAATTTGTCTAGTCGTGTCCAACTTTAGGGGGCAGTGCTCATCTCCATTTCCAACCCATAAAGCTAGCATTTGTCCATAGACAATCTTCTGTGGTCACATGGCCAGCACGACTAGACATGGAACACCATTACCTTCCCATCATGGTGGTACCTATTTATCTACTCACATTTTTGCATTTTGCATGCTTTCAAACCACTAGGTTGGCGGGAGCTGAGATAAGCAACAGAGGCTCACTCCAACGTGTGGATTCAATCTTACAACTTGTCACATTTCCAGAGGGTTTCAACAGGCAAAAGTCCAATAAACCAGTACAATATCAGAAGTCCAGAAAATGCAAAGCAGATACCAAAATGCCAAAACCAAAATACAAACCGTAGTCAAAAGTCAGAGTCCAAAGCCAAGGGTCCAGAGAACAAGGTCCAAGATAAGCAGGGGCGTGGATGTGAGCCAGAGTGTTGACTTGTTGCTTCCACAAACCTCCAAGCCACTGGGTGCAGATTTTATAGCAGCAGCAGTCATCTAAACACTTCATCCTGCTAAAACTCAGAGCTGGTCAACCTGATGCTCCTATGGGAAGCATTCATCCGAGCCTCTGACCTTCGTGTCATGAGTCCTTGCTGAAGCTTATCCCTCACTCTGGCTATTGGAGGAGGAGAATCTGGTGATGATTCTGCTGTCTGCAATTCTAATTGCTCAGCATTTTCCTCAGCTGTAATTAACCCTTCAGATTCCAGATCTTCTTCGGCTGAACTCATGACGTGAAAGCAGGTCTTCTGACCTTGCAGCACAGAGGTTTCTGCAGTTTAACTCACAGCGCCACACATTTTAGTGCATCCTAAAATAGCATTTAAGTTTATTTTATTCTTATCTTTTTCTCCTTACTCTTTCCTATTATTGATTGTTTTTAAAGTTAAGGCAGGTTTATGTAAACCATTTTCATGAAATTACTGCTGTCAGAGTAAGTTCATGTCAACTATAAATGCACCAATGTTCCATAATAATCAAGTTTATTGCAAAAATAAATTATCAAAACTAACAGAATCACGGAACACTCTCAATCAGCACAATTCCACTCAATTCCCAACTATGCAATGTCATCAAATAAGTAGCACTGCACAAAGGCAATAAACAGCAAATCACAATTCATTTATACAGATTAGCATAAATCGTGGGCACAGTTCTTCAGCAAGCAAAATAAAAGTAAATAAACAAGCCAGCATTCTGTGTGTAAAATACAAAAGTTAAAGTAGAAACTAAAACTCATTAAAACTTTATAAAATAAAGATCCCACAGTAAACCTCAAAGGTTTTATCATTAGTTCTTCAAGTCTTTCCACAGTTTCATACATATCTGATTTGTGTAGCTGCATGCTTTTTAAATCTGCTCTTTCAGATGCAATCCTATTATTCCTGAATAGAAGAACTGCATAGAATGGCACTCTTAATCATACTTCTATCAAATTTATCTCCATAAATTGGATATATAGAGTACATTTAAGCTATAGTTAATGTAATATAAACTAGATGTGTTTACCATGTGTTCTTTGAACATAAGTGTCCTAGTTACACTTCTGTTAGATTCAACTTAGCTTTAATGCTCAAACAGCCGTGAAATGAAAATGATCGGTCTGTCCAAGGATATAATGCTGCCATCATTTATTGTTTCTTTGCCTTTCAGTACGTTCCACTGAATGTGTTTGGACTTGCTTCCTATTTAATGTGCACATATAGGTTAAGACTATCTGATAGTACAGTATAGTCATACTGTAGTCTGCTCCCTCTCAATCTTTTTGTTACCTGCCATACCCACCACACTGAGGTAGAAGCTTGTTCTGCAAAAAACAGGATAAAATTTAGTGATATGGAAAGCAAAGGTTAAGTGTTTTTGTGGAGAACATGATGTAATAGCACAGTAGTAAGTCAGCTGTACATGTAATCAAACCTTGCAACAGGCATAGAGGAAAAGGCTGCATCAATGACCCCACACATCAAAGGGCAAGGCATGCTAACCCTGAGGCAATCTGGCTTGAGGATCTGTATCCATAAAAGGTGTTCTCAAACAGATGTCATCCAGGTTTTTACAGCTGTTGACAGCACAAGCCCCTGTGGCTTATGCATTGGAATAATGGGAAAGTCCAAAAAATACAGAGAACATCTGGCCCTGTGAGGCAGAGGCAATATATTGATTAAGCCAAAATGCTTCTTCTTGTTTTTTTCAAGTGACAAGAGTTCATTCACCAAATGGCACTCATAGGTTTGCATTCAGACTGTCAAATGGCTACAGTTACATGAGGATGAGGCATAAAGAAAGCAGCAGGCTATCGTAGCAATTAGCACTGGAACCTAAGTACAAAGCCGAGGAGAATGGTGAACTCCAAGTCACAGAAGATCTCCAGAAGAGTGTGTAAAGGAGCCATGTCACTGAAGGGATGCTAAGGGTGGACACAGAAACATGGGCACACACACATTCTAAATAGGTAATCTAGCTGCTAGCCTGTTAGTCTGCTGTAGCACAAGAGAAACCAGAAGTTAAGTCTAAGACTAAAGTAGTCTTAAAGGTGCTACAAGACTTTTGGTTTTCCACATTCTATAAACAGCTTAAGGTAAAGGTAACTGGTTGGCCAGGTGGCTGCAGAATAACTAGAGTCCAAATAGGTCAAACTGAGGTTGGTATTTCTGAGAGGTCGGCAACGGTTGCCAGGTTGTTGTTGTTCAAATTTCAGCTTTTATTCACTCGCAAAACACAGACTTAAATTGTAGTTGTACATAGGGGTGTTCTAACTGACCCACGACCCACTGGAAGAATTTTGATCTACCTCATATGTGCTCCAATAGTGTAGAAATATTTCTGCTCCACCTCGTTTTGACCTTTTCCCCCCAAGGTCAGAGCATATCTCTAGAGATATTCCCATTTTTTTCAAAGTCAGAGAAATTGTTATTTATATTGCAGAGGATCACATCAATAGTCAGCCAGTCCGCCATTAATCATTTCTCAGTACCCTCCATCAAGCTTTTCTTGATGTGTCCATAATCTTTTGCATGCAAAAGGTACCAAAAGTTCACCAGATCCCCAAATTTAGGGATTTGTTATTATTAAGTTTTGTTTTATTGGGGTAGGTTATCACACTATGGGACCAAATGGAGATATGATGCTAAACTGAAATGGTTAAGAACTTAAGAGTATTAACTTTGAATGCCAAAGACCTTGGGAATGTTTTAAAAAGGAAAAGAATCAAACATTTGAAATATTTAATAGTTTTTTTAAGGAATTGGAAAGCATAAGGAAAGAATATGTAATGATGGCAGGAGGTTTTAATATGGTCATGGATAAAGAGAGAGATAAATTAAACCCTACTAAGGATGAAAGAAAGAACAATATTGCACTATTAAATAAATTGATAAGCAAAACTGATATGAAAGATGTTTGGAGAGAAATGAAAGGAAATGAAAAGAAGTGTACTTTTTATTCATTCATCTATAAAAGTTATTCTAGGAGAGATTATATACAGGGTGCCTCACATAGGGAGGTTAATCCGTTCCGGATTAACCTTCGCTATAGCGAAACATCGCTAAACAGAATAAAAAAAGCCATAGAAATGCATTGAACTTTGTTCAATGCATTCCTATGGCTTGAAAACTCACCGTTAAGCAAGGTTCTGCCATAGCGCCGCCATTTTCGCGCCCTCGGTAAGCGAGGGCAGGGCACGAAAATGCGGCGCGGACCTTCCGGCGGCCATTTTGGAACCGCCGATCAGCTGTTCTCCCCCGCTTCGTTATGCGATATTCGCTAAGCGAATCGCTTAGCGAATATCGCAAAGCGAAAAATCGCCATAGGGGCCATCGCTGAGCGAATGCTCCAGCGATGGCCCAGAGCACCTCGTTAAGCGATTTCATCGCTCAGCGAGGCGCTCGTTAAGCGAGGTACCACTGTATTTGTATCTAATGATTTTTTAAATCCAGAGTTTGTAAAACAGGTGTAGGGTTTATAAAAGTAACAGATCACCCATTGGTTAATATGGAGCTTAAGGTTACATATGATTGTAAAGAAGTTAGGAGAGGGAGGATAAATAAAGTTTTTTCCCCAACATAAACATATACAGTAGTAGAGAAAATGGAGAATGAACTGATGGAAATATGGAGTATAAATGACAGAGGAAGTAGTAAGGAGAGCCTGATTTGGGATGCTATGAAGTGTTGTGGCCCAGGGTTTGAGTATTAAAGAATCTTGTACTTTAAAAAGGCAAAACGAAAAGCAAATGGAGGAAATAAGAGGGTTGGAGCTGAATTTTATAGAAGACAGAGATATTAAAATTTTATCAGAAACACAAGCTAAGAAAAAAAAAGAATTACAGGATATTGGAACAGAAAGGATTCACAAGAATTTAATATATATAAAAAGAGAATATTTTGAATTTAGTAATAAAAATTCTAGAATGATGGCCAGAGCCGCACAGACAAAAAAACTGAAGAGTGTAATTGGGATGGTTAGAGATGAAAATTATATAAACAGGAATTTAATGAAACAAAAATTGGAAGTATTTCATAAAATTTTTAATAAACTTTATAAAAGTGGTAAGCCATCAATTGAGCATATTAAACCATACATGGAAAAAATATGAGAAATACACTTCAAGAGAATGATATAAATTTAATGGAGCAATTAGTGAAAGAAGAAGTAATAGAAGATATTCTTAATAAATTAAAGATGGAGAAGGCACCAGGTATGGATGGACTCGGACCGTAATATTTTTTTTTTTTAAAGGTATTGATACCAAAGTTGAGATTGCTATTTAACAAGATTATGGAAAGAGAAGAAATTCCAGAGTTTTGGAAACAGTAACTGGTTGTATTAATTCCTAAATCTAATAAGGATTTGTCTGATCCATGTGCCTATTGGCCTATTTCCTTAATAAACCAACATGCCAAGATATTTACAGCAGTACTGTATTAGCAAGGAGAATGAATAATTTTATTGGTAAATATACAAAAGAGGATCAGAATGGTTTTATGGTAGGGAGACAAATGGCAGATTTGATTAGAGGAGTATTAAATATAATACATATTATTGAACAATAAAAAGTGAAAGCAGGAGTTATGGTATTCAATATATTCAAAGGGGTTGGGTGTGTGGAATGGATAGCATTAAAATGTTGATAAAATTATCTTATTTGCAGATTATTAACAATAGCAGACTTATTGAGAGTTATGGATCAGGTTAAACTAGATCTGAAAGAATTTGAGGAAGCAACAGTCTACAGATAAATTGGCAGAAGTAAGAGATGATGTTGTTTTATTATATTAAAGACAAGGAAGAAATAATTAGAAGGAAATTTGAGATTAAAATATGTAAGAGTGTAAAGTACTTAGGTATAAATATTATGAACAATATATTTATTTATTTTTTTACATTTTTACATTTTATTATTAAGGTATATAAAGAAAAATAATGAAAACAGAAGTGAGTTTATGTACAATTCTTGCACAGCCAGAGCACCTTACATTTGTATACATGACTTATACTCTATATTTTATTTTAAACATACTAATCTATGCTTTAGATTTACTTGATCTTTTGAAATATGTGCTCTGCTAATCCTAAATTCTATCTTATTCTTAATCCACATTTTTATTCTTTTAACATCAAAAGAAAATTGTGAAAAATCAAAGGAAGAAGTTAAAGATAAATCAAAGGAGTTAAGAAGAATAGAATTAGCATGGTTTGGAAGGATAGCCATATACAAAATAAAAATATTATCCAAAATTATTATTTTTTATTCAGGACAATACCAATAAAGCTGTTAGAGGAAGATATGAATGACTGGCAAAATATAATTGTTACATACAGCACTGATGTTACCTGTCTGTCATGGGTTTGGAGGGAAAGTTCCATCCTATGGGGAGTGGAAGGCGGGACATCAGGAGGAGGGGCTGTACTGTATAAATATGTGATGCCTGTAGGAGACACTGAGAGACTCTGGGATGTGACGAAGCAGCAGCTGGGAAGAAGAAGCTGTTGTGGGAGTCTGTGTGTCAGACAGGGTACTTCTGTGTGTCAGAGTACCAACCTGATAGGTTCAGGTGTCTGTTGGTTAGCCAGAACTGATAGGTTCAGGGTCTGTGCTTTAAGTTAAGGGTTCTGGGTGAACCAAACTGTATGCTTGTATGAGTGAGAATAAGCCACGTTACTTTATCCTATTCACCTGATTGTTTTATGTTCCCTGTGTGTATTTAAATAAACCTTATTCTTTTTATTGTTTAAAAATCCATCCCTGGTCTGTGTGACTTCTTACAGGGAATGGTTGGTGGCAGCTTAGTGTAACTGTGTGACAGATCCCAGTAGGTCTGGGTTTGTCACATTGATTGGTGTCCAGCGTGTGGGATACGACTGGTCCAGTTGTCCAGTGGTCCAGCAAAGCCTTGGCAAGTGTGCCCAGAGCAAGGGGGGTCTAGTCAGGGACAGTCTGAGGCGCGTAGGTAATCTTCTAGGTGTACCTCACGGGGAGGTGCGCTAGTAGAAGAACGTGCCAACTGGGGAGACTTAGATTAAGGTGCTCTGAGGCAGCCTAGTTTTGGCGGGAAAAAGCTGAGGCAAAACTGCGTAGTAACAGTGATCTAGCTTGCCAGCTGAGAGGCCCAGCAGAGGGGGGTAGGCTCTGACTTGATACTGTTGCAAGTTTAGTGCTGAAGAACAGCAGCAATCTCTAGGGAGAGCTGGTTCTGAGGCAAGAAGGAAAAAAGTGGTCGTTTTATTTTGAGGCTTGACTTTTTAAAGCAGCCTGTTCTGAGGGGGGATTATGCCCTTGACTCGAAGCCAGATGGCAGAAATGAGTGACGTGAAAGACCCCCAGATTGACCAAGGTTCTGAGGATGAATTTGGCTCAGTGCAAGGTGATAGCACAGGAGAGCAGAACCCAGAACTTAGAAAATTGCTCATAGCCCAACAGCATGAACTGAGGATGAGGCAATTTGAAATGGAGGAAAGGGAAAGAGAAGAAAGATTGGAGAGAGAGAAAATGGCGTTTGAGAGGGAGAGGGAGAGAGAGAAAATTGCTCTGGAAAAAGAAAGGATGGCGTTTGAATTAAGAAAACTGGAACTGATGAACCAGAACAATAACAACAATAGGGATTCTGAGGGAGGCCAATTGTCTAAGGCTGACCTGAAGAAATTCCCTGTGTACCACAAGGGAGATTGTCCTGAGGTGTTCTTTTCCTTAGTGGAAAGAGCGTTTGTGGACTTCTCAGTGAGGGAAACTGAGAAGATGACCATCATGCGATCTTTAATCAGTGGTAGCCTGGCTGAGGTTTATGCCGAGATGCCTGAGGAACTGATGAAAGATTTTGCAGAGTTTAAAAAACTGGTGTTTGCCAGACATGGGATAAATGCAGAGCAGCTGAGACAAAGATTCAGGTCCCTTACCAAGAAACCAGAACAAACTTTTACCCAAGTGGGGGCCCAATTGGTGAGGCTGCTTGAGAAATGGCTATCGCAGGAAGGAACAGAGACCTATGAGCAGCTTAAAGATTTGATAGCACTGGAACAGTTCTATTCAGTCCTGCAGGGGGAATTGAAATTCCAGGTGAGGGAGAGGAAACCGAAATCTGTGGCAGCAGCCGCAGAGATCGCAGATTTTATTTCCCAAATAAGAAAGCCCTTGGGTGAGGGGAAATCTGTAGGTAAACCCAAAGAAACCTACAGCAAGTACTCTCAGGGACCAGAGAAAAGCCAGCAAGGGGGAGGGGCCCATGGTGAAGGGAAGCCCTCAGACATAAAACTAAGACCTCAGATTTTGGAGGGAAAACCAAAACAAGATGAGAGAGAATCAAAATACACCAGAAAATGTTATTTCTGTCAGGGAAAGGGTCATCTAATCTCAGAGTGTGAGAAATTAAAGCAGCTAAAAGGAATGGTGCCTCAGAATTCTAGTGGGACCAAGCCAAAAGCTGTGTTCTGTGTCCAGAAAGAGCAAGGCTCAGTGTCACAGAGGGAGCCTGTTGCCATGGCTACTCAGTCTGGAACAGCTACTTCTGCTGATCAGGCTGAGGAAAATGGTCCTCTTATAGAGGTAAAACGCTGCTTGCTGGTGAAAACAGATTCTCAGTTGTTTGAGACAGCAGGGGTGGACGTAGGAATACTTGACCGTCAGTATAGGGGGCTGCGGGACACTTGTTCCCAGGTAACCCTATGCCATCCAGATATTATTCCTAGGGAGTTTATAATCCCAAATGAGAGCATGAAGGTGGCAGGGATTGAGGGGCAGGTAATCTCTCTGCCAGTAGCAGAGGTACCTGTCAACTTTCAAGGCTGGAGGGGAGCTTGGCGGCTAGCGATTTCATCGACTCTGCCAGCAGCCGTGCTCGTGGGAAATGACCTGGCTGAACATGTGAAACGGGTGCTAGTGATTACACGCTCACAAGCCACCACGGGGACAGTTCAAGGGGGTAATGATGAGCCAGAGACGGAAGCAGAGGGGAGTTCAGAAGCTGTGGTGGAAACCTTAACCACAGACAGCAGATTTGGACAGGAGCAAAAGGCAGACGCCACTCTCCAAAAGTGTTTTGAACAGGTGACTGACGCCCAGCTAACACCTGAAACCCCAGTGAGATTTCTGGAGAAAAAGGGGATTCTATATAGAGAAACCCTGAGGAATATCTCAAAAGGGGGAAATGGGATCAGAAGTCAACTGGTGGTACCTGAAAAGTATCGCCCCATGATCTTACAAAGGGGTCACTCTGACATGTTTGCTGCACACTTAGGGGTGAAAGGGCCCCTTGATTTGATCAAACAAATTTGGGAGCAGATCACCCAGGATGACCCACAAGACGTTGTGACATACATAGACACCTTGATGAATGACCTAAGGAGAAATCTAGAGCTGGCAGCAGAAAACCTGCAAGCTCAGAAGGTCAGACAGAAAACATGGTATGACCACAAAGCTAGAGAGAGGCACTTTGACCCAGGGGAGGAAGTGCTTTGGCTTAGGCCCTGCAGAGAAAATAAACTGCAGCTCAAATGGGCAGGACCATATAGGGTCATTTCCAAGATGTCAGACCTGAACTACCTAATAGAGCAGGAGGAGAACCAAGCAAGGAGGGTGGTTCATGTGAATGCCCTAAAACCCTACTACAGAGGGGAACAGAGGGTTTTATTCGCAATAAAAGCAGCTGAGAGTGAGGAAGCTGAATTACCCTTCTGGGAGGGTAGAGGGGAAGTAAAATACAACCCAGAGGAGGTAAAGATCAGTCCTGCACTCACCCAAGACCAGCAGCAAGAACTAAAAATGCTGCTTAGTAAATATCAACAGGTGTTTTCCAACAAGCCGGGGATAGTGAAGGGAGTGATGCATCGGATCCACACAGGGGATGCACCCCCGCAGGCAGTATCCCCATACCGAGTAACGGGACCCTATAGGGACAAGGTGCGGAAGGAGCTGGACGAGATGCTGAGGGAGAACATAATCGTCCCCTCTTCTAGTCCTTGGTCCTCTCCGATAGTCCTTGTGGACAAGCCTGATGGGAGCATTAGGTTTTGTGTCGATTACAGGAAATTAAACCGTGTAACCACTCCTGATGCCTACCCAATGCCCAGGCTAGACAACCTGATTGAAACCATAGGGGGTTGTCGGTTCATCTCATCATTGGACCTGGTAAAGGGATATTGGCAATTAAGAATTGATCCCAGGGATCAAGAAAAGACTGCCTTTTGCAGCCCTTTTGGTCTCTATGAGTTTCGAGTCCTGAGCTTTGGTCTCAGAAATGCACCAGCCACATTCCAAAGGCTGATGGACCAGACCTTGGCAGGGCTCAGTGACTTTACAGTGGCCTACATTGACGACATAGGGATCTTCAGTAATACCTGGGAAGATCACCTGATACACCTGGAGTTAGTGCTGCAGAGGTTAAGTGCAGCAGGGCTAACAGTAAAGGCCAGCAAGTGTCAGCTGGGTAGCCCAGAAATAAAATACTTGGGTCACATGGTAGGGGGAGGAGTGATCAAACCCCTAGAGGCCAAGATAGAAGCAGTTCGTGATTGGCCCAGGCCCAACACCAAGAAAAAAGTCAAATCATTTCTTGGGTTGGTGGGCTACTACAGAAAGTTCATCCCGAGGTTTAGCGAGATTGCGGCTCCGCTGACCGATCTGACGAGGAAGAAGGCTGATGACCGCATCCCGTGGACCAGCGACTGTGAGGAGGCGTTCCAGAGGTTGAAGGAGGCGCTCGTCCAGTATCCAGTGCTGCGTGCTCCAGACTTTGACCGGGAGTTCCTCATCTACACCGATGCATCTAACAGCGGGGTAGGAGCAGTTCTGTGCCAGGAGGATGAGAATGGTGACCAGCATCCAGTGTCCTACCTGAGTAGGAAACTTCAAAAAGGTGAGAGACATTTGGCAACCGTGGAGAAGGAGTGTTTGGCCATAGTCTACGCGATCCAGAAGGCCAAGCCTTACATCTGGGGAAGACATTTTATTCTGTGTACTGACCATTCACCACTGCAATGGTTAAAGACAATGAAAACCCACAATAGCAAACTTATGAGGTGGGCTTTAAACCTACAGGACTATGACTTTGAAGTGAAGGTGGTCAGAGGGTCAGTGAACTGTGTTGCTGACGCCTTATCAAGAAGACCTGAAGAATGAAGACGGCGAAAGAACATGGACTATGTGTATATAATGAGAACAAAAAGTTAAAATGTACCTGGTTTTGAATTTGGTTTGTATGAATAAAGGTAAATTGATGTACTGTATATGGTAAATGTTTAAATGCCTATTTGCTATGGTTTAACTTAGAATGTAAGTATAAGTGAGTATAATATGGTATGTATAACTGTTGTTGTGTATTTTACCCAGGTTGTTTTTTGGTGAAAAGCACGTTAGCTTTCCCCCTACAAAACAACTTATAAAGAGGGGAGGTGTTACATACAGCACTGATGTTACCTGTCTGTCATGGGTTTGGAGGGAAAGTTCCATCCTATGGGGAGTGGAAGGCGGGACATCAGGAGGAGGGGCTGTACTGTATAAATATGTGATGCCTGTAGGAGACACTGAGAGACTCTGGGATGTGACGAAGCAGCAGCTGGGAAGAAGAAGCTGTTGTGGGAGTCTGTGTGTCAGACAGGGTACTTCTGTGTGTCAGAGTACCAACCTGATAGGTTCAGGTGTCTGTTGGTTAGCCAGAACTGATAGGTTCAGGGTCTGTGCTTTAAGTTAAGGGTTCTGGGTGAACCAAACTGTATGCTTGTATGAGTGAGAATAAGCCACGTTACTTTATCCTATTCACCTGATTGTTTTATGTTCCCTGTGTGTATTTAAATAAACCTTATTCTTTTTATTGTTTAAAAATCCATCCCTGGTCTGTGTGACTTCTTACAGGGAATGGTTGGTGGCAGCTTAGTGTAACTGTGTGACAGATCCCAGTAGGTCTGGGTTTGTCACAATAATTAACAAGTTTTGTAATAGTAATAAAAAAGCAAGAATTAATTAAAATTACTGGTATAGATATTGAAAACTAGGAAGACTGGGTTTACCTAATATAAAATTATATTATACAGCTAATCAAATGAGAAACATGGTGGATATTTTAACACAATCCAATAAATTAATATGGTGAGGGTTGGAACTTCAAGAAGTTGGTAACAACCCAGGAAAAAAAAATCAACAAAGTAATATTAATGCTGTGACAAAGATTGAAAATCCCTTTTTTTGGAAATATGATACAAATCTGGAATAGATATAGAAAAATATTTATCCCATCAATTTCCCCACTACATCCTGTAACAGAGTTAGAGAAATTCCCAGGAAATTTGAAAGAGGTTATTAAAGAGCTTATTAAGGATGAAACAGGTTATTAAAGAACAGATGGAGAATATGGGTATTAAAAAGCAAATAATAGAAGTGGTAGGAAGAGAAGAGTTGTCGTGGCTTAACGTTATCCAGGTGGAGTGTTGGACTAGAGAATGTGTAAGAAGAAATGGTAAATGTAGGCAGTTTACAAAATTTAAAGAAATAGTATTACAGATTGAAAGGAAATTGGCAGTAAAAGAATGAAGGGGATGATAAGTAAAATATATAAAATATGAACAAGTGTAGAGGATCAAGAAGAGGTTTTAAAGATGCTATGGGAAACATATTTGGGAAAGGAAATATGTACTGAGAAGTGGAAGAATATATGAAATAAAAGAATTTTAAAATGTATGTTTGTAAGATATTTTTTATATAAATTGGTTTGGAGATAGTACTTAACACCAGTGAAACTGAATTATATGGATAAAAAAATACTCCAAAGTACGTTGGAGATGTAAGCAAGACGTGGGAACCTACTTCTGTATATGGTGGCAATGTAATGATATAATTAAATTTTGGAAGTTGGTTTTCAAAGAAATAAGTGAAATTCTAAATTTAAATTTAAGAATATGTCTAAAAATAGCACTTTTACTGATATTTGAGAGGGAACAATGGAAGTCGACAAATTAATAATTTATTATAAATTTAGTAGCAGCCACTACATTAATAATAGCAAAGAAATGGAAGGTTATGTGTGATCTCCAAATAGATGAATGGTATAAAGAAGTGTGGAATATCACTATTAATGATAAATTAACATGTGAAATTAAAGTAAGAAAAGGAATGTTAATGAAGAATGAATTTGGGGAAATTTTTCAATTTTGTATTAAAGAAGGGGAAGGATTGTGTAACTTTGCAAAAGTCAATGTATTTTTGGAAGGAGAATGAGGCTTCATGAAAAGGAATAGATGGTCTCCATTGGTCCCAGTGAAGAGGAGCACAATAAATGTATATTTAAATTTGTGGGGTTTTTACGTTTATAAGTAAATATATAAATAAATAGAAGTTCACCAGAAGCAATACAAGTCCTGAAAATGCACAAAGCGTAACTATAGCCAAAGTAAGGATAACAGGTCTTGCTTGCAGCCACTTGTCTGCCATATCAATGAGGTGGAGGTTGTCAGAAAAGAGGTCTTCAGATTCCTACCAATACGGAATCATATATTCAACCCTCATAATTTTATTGTTACTAAACACATGCTTGGAACAGTTAGTTATGTTCCTGTGAAGAATGATAGGGATTCAGTTTTGCATAGCTGCATACTTTATAGACTTTGCCTTCGTGATTAGTTACTCTGCAGAACGTCATGTGCATGTACTCTTAACAGAGGGAAGCACTGAGCTGAAATACAGTTGTGACCCTGGCTGGACATGGCACAGGCTATGTCAAATGAGTCCATACTGCAGTTAGAAACACTGAGCTGGTCCTACATATTTGTTCCTCAGAAATATAAATATAACCTATCTACATTGGCATATAGTTATCGTTCAATCGTGCCCCGCTGGATGATTACCCCGCTTAATGTTGAAGTTTTTGCAATCGCTTTTGTGATCGCAAAACAATGGTTTAAATGGGTTTTTTTCTTTCACGATGATCGGTTCCCTGCTTCGGGAATCGATTTTCGCTTTACGACGATCAGCAAACAGCTGATCGTTGGGTTTCAAAATGGCCACCGGCTGAAGAAAATGCCCCCCGCTGTTTTTAGGACTGATTTTTCACTTAACAGGCACCAGAAAATGGCCGCCGTATGGAGGATCTTCGCTGGACGAGCAGGTATTCAGCCCATTGGAATGCATTGAATGGTTTTCAATGTGTTTCAATGGGTTTTTTATTTCGTTTGACGACATTTTCACTCTACAGAGATTTCGCTGGAACAAATTAACGTAGTCAAGCGAGGCAGCACTGTATATGGAACCCTGATGGCACTGCTTAATATGGCAGGGGCAGAAGGGGAAAAAGACCTTGGCTGCTTCTATTTGAACTTAGGATGATCCATTCTTTTCCTTTAAGAATTGCCCTGCACCTTTCTGACACTTGCCTAGGACATGCATGATTCCGAGCCATGCAGGCTCAAAGGGCAGGTGGGGAAGAGCAACCTAGGAGGCTGGCCGGGACCAGGCTAGGCCAGCATGGTGACTGTGTAGCATCCTGAAGGTGTCACCTCTGCCACTGCAGATCCAGAAATCACCGTAGCGGGAGGGGGGAGCAGCTGACAGGCTGCTGTGAGGCTGTGAGCCCCTCCAACCTTGGTGCCAAGGCAGCTTCCTGCCTCTGCTTATCATCTGTTAAGTGAAGGGGACCAGCTGCAAAGCAGCGAGCAACTGAATGAGAGGTAGGCGAGCCTCCCTGACACCATGGAGGGCTTCCTGCCCTTATTGATTGGCTGGGAAGGAGGGAGCAGCAGAAAGGCAGTGAGCTTCTCTGACGCCACAGTCAGCTTCCCCTGAGCCTCAAGGCTCCAGTGAAGATAAATGTGGGTGCATGGATCACTTGAAAATCATCTGCACTGAAGATACGGATCTTTGAAGCACAGGTGTTTTTGCCACAAATTTCACAGTGCGGACAGGCTCTGAGAGTCGTTTGTTATCCCCCCTGCTACCAGTGGTCAATTCTGGCATTCTGCTTTCATCCCCTACAAACATGAGTCAATGTACTGTTGGTCTGGATAAGTCAAGGAATTAACTGTGATAAATGATAGAGAGATGCGGGGGTGGGGAGGGACACTGACACACACACACACACACCTTCACTACTGATCCGCCAACAAGTTTATTGCAAAAGCAGGGGAGGGCTGCAAAGAAACAACACAAACAAAGAAAAGATAATGCAAAAAGATTTTGCACACCCCAGTGATGTTAAAACAGTTTTTATGCAGATTGGCCCCTGCTATCTCATAACTGAAAATGTGAGCGAATGAATTTAGATTGAAAACATGTGCCTTATAACCAGGTTATGATCCTTCCTTGTCTTCACACCATCAAGCTAGGGTTTTGTACCTCTCTTTCTCTTTTGGCAATAAATCTTGTCCTCTTCAAACTCTGCTCTGGACCATCAAGTGTATAAATTTATGTTTGCTTCCTCAAGATTAAGACCCACTTATTTCTGAGGAAACTTTCTTAACATCCTTGTCCCCATTTTATATATAAATATACCCTGTTCTATATATTCGTGAAGGCTTTCACGGCTGGGATCTAATGGTTGTTGTGGGGTTTTTGGGCTCTTTGGCTGTGTTCTGTTATTCAGACTTACTGCGCTGACTTTAATGCACTACTGTTCTTTTATTACCCTTTGTCCTGTATCTTTTATGCCCTTCTTTACAAACTATCACCTGTTCTTTCAAAGTGTCCTCAGTTTGAAGGGCTGTCGAATCCAACTAAAAGAGAAGAAACAGTAAGAAGAAAGGTCAGAGGTCTTGAAATTACTTATCAACAGTTAATATGTGGACACAAGTTGAGTAAGGGCCTAATCACACAGACCATTTGAATCACTTCTTTTTCCTCCTTTTAAAAATATCAATATATTTGTATGTATAGTCACATGGTATATATACCACTATGCCACTTCAAATGGCTATCAGTTTAATCTGTACATTTCTTGCTATTTGTACCAGTTCTGTAAGCTATACGTACCATCTCATATAAATTGATTCATTTCCCACCCAGTTTCTGGGTCCCCACTACTCTAAAATTTTCTTTTAAAAAAAATCACAAGTACATATTGCTAAAGCGGTATATACATGCCATTTTCTTGTCATGTCCAACTGTTAGTTGAAGAGCCACCTGCTGGGATATTTCACTAAATAAATGTAGGGCAACAATAAAAAGGGTTTGAATTGCTGTTGAAAATTAGGGGGAAAATTAACTATAAGCCACACAAAGGGAGGGATGACGGGTACAATAGGGAAGACATTGACAAGTGATATATTGGTAAGCTGTTGTGAAGAAAAAATAAAACGAAAAGTAAGTGATTTATTGCTAAGCATTTTTTAAGGGTATGAATGCGGTGGCCATGCAGTGGCAATGGCACTCAAAAACCTGACCCATTCACAAAGTAAGTAAATCGACGACAATTTTCACACATGCCACAATGAAAAGGATTGAAGTGAGACAGGGATTGGATCATTTTTAAAAGTCCATGCCATCAAGAGGGGGAAAAAAAAGCCTATTGGCTGGCCAAATGAGTTGATGTTACCCATGTGTTGTGTGAATGGACATTTAAAAAACAATTTCAGTAATGGCAGAATCGCTATAACTCTGGGGTTATTTTGGCACTTCTCACAGTACCGATAGTGAGCAAGTTACGTGGTCACAGTGCTTCCCACTATGCTGAGCTATTTTCCTTACATTACAACAATTCTAAATTTGCATCTAAACATAAATACAGTGGTGCCTCGCATGGCGATCGCTCCATTTAATGAAGAAATCACTTTGCGACGATGTTTTTGCGATCGCAAAAGCGATCGCTTTGCGATGTTCCCTGTGGGGAAAATTCGCTTTGCGATGATCGCAGGGAAGCGATCTTTGCAAAGCCCCCATTTTCACACAGCTGATGAGCGGTTCCAAAATGGCCACCGGGTAAACAAAATGGCCGCATGCTGTGTTGCCTCGCTTTAGAGGCACCAAAAATGGCTGCCCCTATGGAGGATTTTCGCTTAAGGTTAGTTTTTAAGCCCATAGGAACGTATTAATGCCGTTTCAATGCGTTTCTATGGGCTTTTTAATATCGCTTAGCGATTTGCTGCACGGATTAACATTGCTAAGCGAGGTACCACTGTATCAGTAAATTGCACACAACTCCACGTCTTCTTTTTTCCTCTTTTAGTGCAATTTGTCAACATAGCCACCACAGTAAATTCCCTTGCAAGCTTCTGATTTTCAACCAATTCCTGATTTATATGGTTCTTTCTCTCTGTGAATGTATTCTATTAACTTTCTGAATGGCTATCTGTTCTTTTTCTGGGATATCTGCATTGCTCTCAACACTTTTCTTCAAACAGTCTCTTCCTCCCTGTTTGAGTCCCAGATATTTTCTGACTGCTTCACTTCAGATTTGGACACCTTGTTTTATATATTTGACAGTGCCCTATGGTGTTCCTTTTCTCCCCCATCTCTGGCTGTAAAAATACTGCCACATTTCTTCATTTTATTACTTTTCACACTCTAATTGATTGTGCAAGTTTTCTCTCCTATCATCTTTTGCCTAACACTCTTGTCATTTTTTTTTTTTGCTTGAGTCCTAGGTACATTTACTGCTTCAACTTATAACCATCCTGTCTCTCATAAAGCGTATGCCTATTAGTTGCAGCATTGCTGTTGTTTTAAATGCATACACTTGTCAAATCAACTTTCACTTTCCCAATATTCTATCTATTTACCCTAATCTTTCTGCAAACTCATCTGTCATTTCCTTTCCTTCTGTACGAATCCTCATATTTTCCTTTTTCTCTTCTCACGTATGTCAACTTCACTTACCTCTCTATAAACGGTGCATTTCCAGACAATCTTGTCTCTTTTCAACATCTGCAAATTGGTTCCATTAAATTACTGCTTGCCTGACACAGACTCTTGTTCCTGAGGTTGGGCAGTGTCTTAACACTCCTGGCTTGCTGTACAAGTAAATGCCTGAGTCAGCCACCCACAATTCCCTTTCAAAATAAGGCATAACCCCCTCATCTTGTTTTGCTCTGAACCTCCCAAAAAGGGAGGAGGATATGAAAGCGGAAGCAGAATTCCTGACACTTCGTGGGTTTTTCTTCCTGGTTCTGCCTTTGCCTCTCCATTGTTTTTAGAGGAGGTGTGAGTTCCAAAGGCTACCAGAAGGTCTTTTCTAGGCACGTATTTTGTTATGAAAGTTCTCACCGATTGTGCCTCTGCTTCATGGCCTCCCCTTCATGATACATACGTAATACCTTGCCAACACTTTTCCTAGGGATTTTGCAGCTCAAGATGAATGATAAAATACACTCATGCCCCCTACAGAGCTGCAGAAACCAACTGGACTGGTTATCAACACTGCTAACAAGACAGCATCCTTTCTTTGACTGGAGATCAGCAGGCTAGCTTAGGGAATGCAGGGTCAGATTGTCCTCAAACAGAAAGCCCCTTCTATTTCCCCCTTCTACAACTCCCAGAACCTTCCACCTATGGTAATTGCCTCGCTCTGGTTATTGGTAGGGACGGCTCTGTATTTTGCAGTACTGTATACTGTGCTTCTCTCCATCATCAACAATATTTATAAAATTAAGCATGCGGCTGATTCATATTCCATTTAATCTTTCTCTTCCCTGCCCCAGCCATTGGTATGCATTAGAACTGAGCAGAGAGCAAGGAAATCAAGCATTTCACTTTTCAGAAAAGACTCCCTTGTCCTTATGGACAACCTTCACCAGCCATTTTTTATCCTCAGAAGCCTCCAGCTGTGCAACAGCCTCACGGTTGCCTCCATTTGCAGAGTGGCGCAGCTTATCTTGAAGAACCTTCAGCCACAGCATCTGACTTAGGTGCAGTGTCTCAGTAACACCCCATCAGCAAAGGCTTATCTTCTTTCAAAGCCCAATTTAGGCTGGCCTATACCTGTTGGCAGTCTGATACATGACAGAGGGAGTGATTCGTAGAAATTGAGCTGAATCATGCCTTTGTTTCTCTGGAATTCAGAATCAGAAGATGAAATAAACTAAAAACAAGGGAAGGAGTTGACAGGCAAATTTGGTCTCTTGTCTTGCTTTTGTTTACACTTGAATGGTGTGATCAGCCAACTTATATGCAATAGCATGGTAATTACCTCAGGTAAGCCAAGCTGAAAGGTAGCATTCAATGGCCTCTGACAAAAGCAAAGAAATGTTGCGGAAACAACCTAAGATTCTCTGCCCCTGTAAAGAATGGGTGTTAATTCAGGATAATAATCCTTGATTAACCAAGTCTAAAATGTTTTTCAGAATCTCTGATTACTTAATAACCGAGTATTCAACACAAGGTGCCAGGATTACATTTTAAAAAAGAGAGGGGAAGACAGAATTAAAAACTGTGGGGCCAGAACCTTCCTTTCTATTCTACCCCTTCCCTTCTCTTCTACTCCAGCTGATGAAGTTCAACCACCCTGTGGATCTGCTGAATGCCAGTATGACTTCTGACAGGCAGGAGAATAGTTGAGTTATTGTTCATGCTGAAAGGGAAATGCTAATTTCAACTGTGCAATATCTTTGGGCATAATAAAATAATTGCTTATAATTTGGCATATAATAAGACCCAGACCTTTGGTGCCTGACAAATCCTGTAATTCTAGCAACTGTAGTTAAAATATTATTGTCCCTAGGTTTGGGGTTCAATGTAAATTAATAGAGATGCTAATGAAGTCACTCAATTTGATTCACACTATACTGGTACAAAATTGGGAAAGGAGTATGCCAAGGCCGTATATTGTCCCCAGCTTATTTAACTTATATGCAGAATACATCATGCGGAAGGCTGGACTGGAGGAATCCCAAGCTGGAATTAAGATTGCCAGAAGAAATATCAACAACCTCCGATATGCAGATGATACCACTCTGATGGCAGAAAGTGAGGAGGAACTAAAGAACCATGTAATGAGGGTGAAAGAGGAGAGTGCAAAAAACGGTCTGAAACTCAACATCAAAAAAACTAAGATCATGGCCACTGGTCCCATCACCTCCTGGCAAATTGAAGGGGAAGATATGGAGGCAGTGACAGATTTTACTTTCTTGGGCTCCATGATCACTGCAGATGGAGACAGCAGCCACGAAATTAAAAGACACCTGCTTCTTGGGAGGAAAGCGATGACAAACCTTGACAGCATCTTAAAAAGCAGAGACATCACCTTGCCAACAAAAATCCGAATAGTTAAAGCTATGGTTTTTCCTTTTGTGATGTATGGAAGTGAGAGCTGGACCATAAAGAAAGCAGACCACTGAAGAATTGATACCTTTGAATTGTGGTGCTGGAGGAGGCTCTTGAGAGTCCCCTGGACTGCAAGGAGAACAAACCTATCAATTCTAAAGGAAATCAACCTTGAGTGCTCACTGGAAGGACAGTTCCTGAAGCTGAGGCTCCAATACTTGGGCCATCTCATGAGAAGAGAAGACTCCTTGGAAAAGACCTTGATGTTAGGAAAGTGTGACGGCAAGAGGAGAAGGGGACGCCAGAGGATGAGATGGCTGGACAGTGTCTGTGAAGCAACCAACATGAAATTGACACAACTACGGGAAGCAGTGGAAGACAGGAGGGCCTGGCGTGCTCTGGTCCATGGGGTCACGAAGAGTCGGACATGACTAAACGACTAACGATGACAACGATACTGGTACACTACTGACATCTTGACCATGGGAAGCATATGTATGATTTCTGGGACTCAGCTGAGCTTTTTCCGGCAAAGTTACTGATAAAAGCCAAGAGTTTAATAAGGGTGTGTTATATAATACTCATGCCCAATTTGTTATATCTTGTTAATGACCAAAGTATCTGACCATGGTTGTTTATAATATGAATGAGGGAACAGGACACGTCTATCAGATATCTCTTTTGGCACACTGGGATGTTTCCAAAGGGGGGAAAGCAATTCTTCAATTCTCAAGAAATGCTACAGATGGGCTTTTACAACTATTTGACGATCCTTTTTGCATCTGTAGAATGGTGGTCTTCACAGATAAAGAGAAATGAGATAAAAGCACTGCCCGCCCCCAAACTTTGAACAGGCTATGGATAGATATACAGGTTCACTTGGAGTGGTTATAAGGTGTGTAAACATATGTGTTGCCTATGTTAACCTCTGGCATACAAACCTGGGGTTTTGCTAATACGTATTAAGGAGACTGAAAGGGTTGAGAACTGATTTTTACAGTTGTTCCTAGGAATACCAAGATCCTCCACAGCCATGGTAACAATAAGGGAATTTGGATTGGTATCAGTGTCAGAGCTGATAGGACATTCACTGGAGTGAACTAGTTCAGACAAGCAAAGCCAGGCACAAACATCTCTCAGGATATGAATGGGTGGTTAGGTTCCAGAAAAATGTTGGTTATCTAACTTGTCAAAACTGTCTTAAAATTCCTGTTTTAGTGTGGAGGCCCCAAGTGCTTCCTGTTTTAATATCAGCAATGTTTTCATTGTACATTACACACATCAAATGTAAGGTCTTTAACAATAGTTAAAACCCAGTTACAGGAAGAAAAATACTGATTCTTCTCATTGAAAAAGGATCAACATGTGGTCTTTAATCAGAATATGAAAGTTGACATTTGGAATCATTGCTGCTTCTGGGACTATCTCAACTTTATGATGATTGAATGTCCAGAATTTTTATCATTGAGCCTTCCCGACCTTCTTGTTCTGTCACACTTCAGTCATGCAAATAAAAAAGAATATGGTTATGACACTGTGGTTGCCACTTGTCCTATTCTGCATTAGGGAAGGGTCTAGCCATCAAGCAGTTTTTAAAGGGACACAGCTTTGAGTCCCTAATGAGGCCATCGAAAAGCTTGGATATTGTCCTGTTCTAAGATTACTTCAAAGTGCACCAGAATCCCAGCATTGAATGGAGTATGGCAGACAGCCTATAGCAACAGGAACATTTAGCTCAAAATCAAGCATTTGCCTGAGATTTGCATTCTTTTAGGTTAGGTGGTCCTATTGCAAAAGAAGGCAGGGCCCTGTTACCTTTTACAGAAGAGGGGATTTTAACCAATATGGTTAGTCATGCAGGGGTGCAAAACGCTGCATTCACTGAAGTTCTGGATGACATTCTGTCCTCCTTTGATCTTCTGCACATTTAATAATGGCAACCTCAGCTCATAATGGAGATGAGTAATAGATGCAATTAGGAAGGATTTACTATCCACATTTAACATTTCTTTAGATTGTTGTATATCAGATTGGAATGAACACCTGTGTCTGTCCTTTACAATATTAAAGTTCTGGATGACAAAATAAATTAGTTTTTAATCTGATCCTTATGAAGACTTGGTTCAGCTTCATCCATCATAATTCAAGACAAAATATCTTTTTGATTGGCATGCACATGGAAGGTACCTAGTGAATTGAGGGATCATTGCTGGATAGCTCAGTGCTTTAGGCATCAGACGTTAGGGGTTTGATTCCCAACCGTGCCTCCTTGACAGGGGCTGGACATCTATAGAGTCCCTTCCAGCCCTGAAGTTTTAAGATATTATTACTATTACTCCAATGGCAAAGAGCCATCTTAATTGGTCCTAAACCCACAGATTCAAAAGGGATAGGGGATCTCTACATTCATTTGAGAAAGAGTGAGTGATCAGCATATTTACAAGTAATTATGAAGCAATGTAATCTGCCCTCTTGGCATTATTACTGTCTGGAATCACATGATTACATTAATGAAGAACCTAGAAAGGTGTGCTGTCTTCAGATAGATGTGTAAATACAAACCAAATCAGGGTATTTGTTCATTTCTGGGACAACCATGGGAGGCAGGAGTAAAAGTTCACTGGTCACCCACAGCACAATTCGAAGTGAGAAAACAGAAGCAAAAGCTGAGGATGATAAAAGGGAGTCTTTTCTTTAGCATAGAAATGAACCCTCCTTGTCTTTCATGCTGCAAAGTCATTAATTAAGCTACCAAGACTTCAGCCCTTTAATTTCAAATACAGGGAACAGTGATGGTACGAGGATGGAAAGGAAGGACAAAAAGGGTACAACAAGAGGCTCCTTGCATTGCCGTTTTAAGAAGGAACCAAAGATGACTTTACACATTGCCTTTTTAAAGTCCCTTACTCACTCCCTTCTTCATGGGTGTCTCAGGAAGCTAAGTAAGTTTGTCTTCTGACAGTTGTAATAAGGGGGAAAATAAAAGTAAACAGCCAGCTTTGCAGATTGCCACTGCTGCTCTTGATTTCACTGTTTGCTTTTTCCCATTCACAGGAATGGAGTCTTCCCAGAGAGCTGGGAATGTAGAAATATTGCCATGGACCTAGGCAAGTGTTGGGTCAGAGTAACACCCAGAGGGCACAAGGTAGATCTGTGTGACCTTCATTCAGGTACAGAGTGGGCTGGTGTGTGTGTGTGTGTGTGTGTGTGTGTGTGTGTGTGTGTGTGTGTGTGTGTGTGTGTGTGTGTGTGTGTGTGTGTGTGTGTGTGTGTGTGTGTGTGTGTGTGTGTGTGTGTGTGTGAGAGAGAGAGAGAGAGAGAGAGAGAGAGAGAGAGAGAGAGAGAGAGAGAGAGCACATCTCTACTGAATATACAATAGAGTTCAATGGGTACTGGGGCTATTTCCACTCCTCTGAATAAGCTGGGATAACATATGAATGGAAGAAAAATAGACAACTGTAAATGGGGTTGTGCTAAGACAACTCAGCTGCATAAATGTGTGGCTGCAGGATACTAAAGGGTAGCAAATTAGAAAGCCAGAAATATGACTAGGAGTGTGATGCTGATGGAGAAAACAAGGAAACATGCTGTGCAATACAAGTTAGCTCAAAACTATTCACAGCAAAAGCCTATATATTTGGAATAAGAAAGTAATAGCTCAGTGCTCAGTATTACAGAATTTCTGCCTCAGAAATGAAAGGAGAAGGAGATGATTGCAGCAATGAAAGAGAAATTAATTTTAGCCAAGGTCATTCTGGATGGATGGAAGCAAGGAACGAGTCAGGAGGGAACAGCAGTGAGGTGGACGCTGCAGTAATCTAAGCAAGAAATTCACAGAGCATGCCTAGCAAATTTAGCAAGCAGGTGCAGAACTAAAAGGATGCGTCTCGAGATGCTGAAGCAGCAATGCTTGGCTGCAGTTGACTAAAGTAGGAGATGGAGGGAGCTGAATCTTATCCCAGTGTTGCATGCCACAGGGACCAGATGAGATGTTTTAAGAGTTGGCCCGAAAAATGTAGATTTGTTTTTGACGGGCACAGAGACCAGGTAGAAAAAGCCACCAAGAGACTTAGGGCCACTTGACGTATTAGATCTTCAATGGACACATGTCATAAGAGTATTATTATACCTCCCAACATCCTTAAGCTACTGACTATAATGGCTATAGCTATTAGGAGCTGCTGAAGTGTTGTTCTTTGGGAAGAGGCCTCTATAGGACCAAATAGGCAAGACTACACTTCCCACAAAGAATTAGGCCTCCCAGAACCACTTTTTGTACATTCACAACAGTGGGCCAAAGTAAGGCAAGAAAGAAAGGCAAGCAGCCTGGAAGATAGGTGTGTGTCCATAGGTTGAAACACCTAGAATTATGCCTGGAGAATTCCAGGACAATTATTTGGAAGTTGGAATCAGAGAGATGAGAAAGGGAGAGAGAAGAATTGATAAATCCCAGAGAATATGCAGGGTTGTAATCCTGTCTCGTCCCCAGCATAAGTCAACCACTAGGACAAAGATGGTGAGCTTAGATTATGAAGGGCACAGAGGCCACTGATAATTTTAAAAAGAGAGAGCAAAATCTGAGTTTGGTATTTAACAGATTGAATGGGGGTGCATGGGTGCATTCTAATATGTTTAATAGGAGAATTGTTACTTCTTTTTTTCAAAAAAAAGGAGTGGGAGCCTTGGAGAGCAAGAAGCCCAAGAAAGAGCTGTGGTGGCCACATGCAGCTGCAGGGCAACCATGTTGGTTTAAGAATGTGAAAGAGCTGAAGAGGAACTGCACTGAATCAAACCATTTTATGCCCACAGGTGCTTATAGGGAACCCATAAGACAGGATACAGGGCTTACCCTGGCTTCTTGATTTCATTCATCAGTCCATTTGCTGACAGTAATCTTATTCACCCAGTGACCACTTTCTGTTTACCTGAGGCCATGTCTTAGTTACCTGAGGCTGCTCCCAAGAGATTGGCAATGCAATAATCAAATAAAATGATCAGAAGGAAAACTGGTTTCAAATTGGGGGGAAAAACAGTCAGCAGTGTGACCCCAGGCAGGATATGAGCACAATACCATCTGCTCTGATCTGTTCCCAAGCAACTGGTATTCATAGAGTCATACTAGTCTGAGTGAGTACTACTTATGTTGATTCTGAAGTATCTTCAGTATCAGAGCCATACTGCCTCTGATGCTTGAAGGTGCCTCAGGGTCAACATAACTCCTATTCTTTGGCAGCTTTCTGCTCCATGAATTTATCCAATGCCCTTTTAAAAATATCCAAGATTGTATTTACGAGCATTTCTGTCCTAAAATCCTCTGTCATAGTTGTGCAGCTGTTGATTTTTGTAGTTAGTTAAGCTGCTCTTACAGAATCTCTGGGAATTTGCTCTTACAGTATGGAAGGGAAAGATGGTGAGAACTCAGTGGCTAAGAACAGACTTTACAGTCATAAGTGTAAAAATGAAAACAGAGAGCAGGGGAGGGGAGGACCAGATCATTGTGTCTGTGTGAATGTTGAAGGCTCCTAAATGAAAAAAAATTAATTTAAAAATAAGGCAAAGGAACAGAAATATGTCACAAAAGGAATAAGCATTCAAAATTACAAGATGGCCACAGAGCAGAAGGATTCAATGAAAGATTATGAGATAGATGATACTGTGATATTAGGTCAGGAAGAATAATAGTAGATATGAAAAGCCTCAGCAATATATTGAAAATGTTGGCAGTCTACACAGAAAATGCCAAGCTGAGAGTAGAATAACAAAGAACAAAGATGGGAGGAATAAACCATGTGATCTAGAAGTGTGCAAGTTGTTACTCTTGCCCCATTCTCTCTGTGGTTCTATGTCAGCTCAAAGAAGTAAGCCCCATTGAATTCAGTGACATTTACTCCACAGGGAAGTATGCTGCAGCCCATAATCATAAAGTCACTTCATGGATCACACAAGAAATGAAAAACTCAGGGCACTTGTGGTTGTTTTATTTTATGGTTTCTGGGCTCCAACTAAATAATGGTGAACATCCTGTTGCTTGACATTCCTGCAGGAGGCCAATAGCACAACTTGCAGCATCTTCTTCTACTACTGGCAGTTAATTAATCCCTGCTCAGATTTTTGGGTGCACACCAAGCCAGTGGGTGAGCACACACCTGAACATCCAAATAGGATTGTATTAACTGTCAGTAAAAAGTTGGTGCAAGTCACAACGTTTGCCCTCTGCAGGCATAGCAACATGGCAGGATTCCGACCAATATAGTTAGCACGTCATATGAAGCAGAGCTCCCTTTAAAAATTCTTTTCATCATACCAGAAGCTTTTCTTACCTCTGTATGTTGCAAATTAGTTTGCCTTTGTTCCTGATTGGCCATCAAGTGGTAATCATGGGCTTCATTTGCAAGTCTGAGTGCTCAGGCATGTGACTTTGGGTGAATTCTGTTACTAGAAGGAAAACATTTCCATACATTCAACACAGTAAAGCTACTGTTTCAACTACACTTGAGCCTTGAATAGCCCAGGTCTGAACAGCACAGTTTTGGTTATACAGCTTTTTTTTTTTTTTCAGTCGATCAATAAATGTTTAATAAATAGATATTAAATAAATACTGTGCCCCTGGCCACCCAGATCCCCATGATTTCAACACTGAAGGCATCAAAGTGGTCTACATGCCCCCAAATACAACATGTCTAATTCAGCCTCTAGATCAGGGGATCATAAGGATCTTTAAAGCTCAAATGGTACTGTACTGAAAAGATTATCAAGGCTATGGAAGAAAACTCTGATAAAGAGAACTCTCTCTCTCTCTCTCTCTCTCTCTCTCTCTCTCTCTCTCTCTCTGTGTGTGTGTGTGTGTGTGTGTGTGTGTAGATCAACTGTTTGCTTTGTAGTTACATTTGGGGAGAATAAGAGTTATACACGGATTTTGAAATACATGGAGATCCAATATTCCTAACCCCAGCGTTGTTGAAGAAAGAAGTATAGTTTGACCCTGAGCATCTGGGTTCTTAAATGATATTGCCAAAATATGTCAGCATTAGAGATGGGGGCTTCATATGCATATTCTGAAATACGCAGGTGGCCAGCTTAATGGATACCCACCCGTAGACCCCACTGGACCACTTACTGCATGATGCATGGCACGTGTGGCCAGCATCATCTTCTGTGCCCCAATCGCGGCAGTAGCTTGGATGCCTCAGCCCTGCCTCCCTGCTAGTCCAGCCACTCTGTGACTGAGCAGGGAGACTTGTACTCCCACCCCCTTGCCAGAGTGGCTGAATGAGCAGGGAGGCGGGCCTGTGGCAGCCAAGCTACTGCCACAATTGGGGCACAGAAGATGACACCGGCCACATATGCCGTGCGCTGTGCAGAAAGTGGTCCGGCGGGGTCTGGAGGTGGGTGTTTTCATCAAGCCAGCCACCTGTGTCAGTAGGTTTCATATTTGTATGCAAATACAAAGCCCCCGTCTCTACTCAGGATCACCTCCACGAGGCATCTTAGTCCTTATGTGCCTACTACTAATGTACATAGTCTAAATATCCTCATGTGTAAATTGAGAACTATAAAATGAACACGCTGCATTTCAGTAATGTTCTTGTAATTATGGGAAGTGCATGAGCTTTTTTTAATAGAACAATTGAGCACGCTTCATAAATTTTTCAGGCCATTTGGTCAAATGGGTAAGTCCCTGGCCAATCATCTTGTATTGTAGGCAAAGTTCCTCCAACACAATGCATGTGTAAAAAAATGAGACAAATGCCTGTTTGAAATGAAACTACTGATCAGACTCTCCTTGAGTCAATCGCCATTTCCACATACCCACATGCACACACGCAAAACTGCGTTCTCTAACATCAGCAACTAGTGGTGATTTTGTAAGAGGAAAATCCCCTAAATGACCTCTTCACAAGTTGTTGGAAAACAGCTTTAAGTAAAATTGATATTGGCTTACGGGGTTCTGGGAATTAGCCAAATGCAATGTCACATTGCATTACATCAGACTGTACCATTACAAAAATCAATTGGTTGTACAGTTTATATAGGGCTAAAAAAAGGCCATATCAGATACCCAGTGAAGCGTGAGCCAGCAGACAGTCTTGAAACTAAAACAGTCTTCTGCTTAAAACAACCAGGTTTGATCACTCTTGTCCTATAGGGGTGCCCAAGGTCTTGTTTCCTCCTCTCTACTTCCTGTTGTGATGTATGCATTAAATAGATGTTTTTTAAACACACACACACTGCTCTCATTTAAACTCCCTTTGGCATAAGCTGATTTTTTTTTCCAGTAAGAAAAAACTGTTGGGAGAAAAAAAAATGGTTTCCTATTTTGGCACCAGCAGGTCTCTGATCAGAGATGTGACCATTCTCTGCAAGTTTTGTTCCTGGCAGGTTTTCAAGCCTTGCCATGGCGAGACTTCACATATAGGGAATTCTTGGCTTCCCACATAAATTAGATCCCAGTCTCATTTTCTTTTCTTTTGTTTATGAACTGCTGTTCTGAATAGGATGCAGCAAATTCTGTGGATGCTGCTCTGTGCTGGAATTGTAATTATCTTATCCAGCTTGCCATTTCTTCCAGGAAAATTTTTTTCCATAAAATTGTAAGAAATCTAGCAAGATTTTCTACAAGATTTCTCAAGGGGGAATTATGTTTCCTCTGACAACTCCTCATTGTGAGGAGAAATGTGTGATTTCCTTCCCATCCTCTTAGTTTCTCTCCAAGAGTGAGAAGCTACAAGATTCAGATCCCTAGCTCTGTGACAGTGACCTCACAGCAGATTCCCTGCTCTGCCCCACTTCAGATTCCTTTGGGTGTGTGCCCCTCTTGGGAGGAGACACAGACCGGATCAGGATACCCTAAATTAAACATTAAATACCCTAAATTAGGCATTTATTCAATTGGACAGAAAAACTACATTGAATGATTTTTTTTTTCCTTTTAGGTTGTGAGGTGTACACAGATCGCCTCAATTATGTGATTGGATAAAGGAGGTTTGTTCTGGTTGCCCAGAATTCTGAGTACACAGCAATGCAAAGACCAAAGGGAAAAAAAATCTAAATTCTGTAACAATTCAGTGATGCCTTCATCACAGCCACAAATAGACAGAACTATATAAAATTTTAAAAATTGTTAAATCTTTCCAATGATTAAAACTAAAGTCAGAAATGGCCAGTTTTATCATTCAGCAGAATGAGGCAGCTGCCCCAGACAGCAAATGATAAAGGGCAGGAAGTGAGTGGTTGGGTGGGCATCATTGACTTCACGTGCAGTACAATATGCTCTCCCATCCATTTCTTCTGTTATAGTAAAATTAAATTGCCAGTCTGTTTGACTTCCTTAGGTAGAATTAGCTTGATTCTACCTAAGGAAGTCAATCCGTGATCTCTGTTTTGGTCTTTACTTCAGGCAAAAAAAATGGCATGGACCAGCCCTGAAATGAGAGCAGTTAAAAATCTTATATTTGAATGTCAGTATATCTCAGCTACATCTAACAGTAACATCTATCTATCTATCTATCTATCTATCTATCTATCTATCTATCTATCTATCTATCTATCTATCTATCTATCTATCTATCTATCTATCTATCTATCTATCTATCTATCTATCTATCTATCTATCTATCTATCTATCTATCTATCTATCTATCTATCCTTCTGTATATATTCTTCTGTATACTGTATATTCTTCACAGCAGAGAAAGAGAGAGAGATTCGTAACAGCAGAACATGGGGATAGGGAGTTAAAAACAAAAGAGGGAAAATATTTCAGAATAATTTTAATCTATATTTGCTTTCAACACTTCTTCAGAAACTGTTTTTAACATCAGACTGGGATGAGCACCTGTTTCTCTTCTTTACAACATTGATTTGTTTTGAAGTTCCAGATGGCTAAAATAAATTATTATTTTTTTAACCTTGATAATTAGGAATACTATGCTCAATTTCTTCCATTGTAATTCAGTACAAAAGTATCTTTTCAATTGGCACATAGAAAGTGACTAATCAATGGAGGCATCATTCTAAGGACGAGGTGGCATCTTAATAGATCCTAAGCCCACACGTCTCTAGGTTGCGATGAGAAAGGGTGAGTGATCAGCCTATTTACAAATAATAAGAAAGCGATATAAATTTTCCTTTTGGCATCTGGAATCACATGATTGGCTTGAACATCAATTATGAAGAAACTGGGGCTGTGCACTGTCTCCAGACAGATTTGTAAATATGAACTGCTGGGCAGAGCAAAAGGCCCAGAGCAATGAAGAGTGTAGAGCAGCACTCATTCATAGACCTCTTGTATTAAATCTGGCATTCATGTGTTGCAATTACATGTGGGAAAAAGAGAACAAAAAACAGGAAGATGCTCAGTGACTAAAAACAGAAGAATAGCCTCTTTACCTTATAAACGAACATTCTTTGACTTGCTTGCTGAAAAATCCACTAGCATTGCTAATTTCAGATCCAGGGGAAAGGAAATGTAACGGGGGCAGGAAGAGAGAGAGAGAGAGAAGGACAAGGTAGAAAAGTGTAGAAAACTCCAAGCTTCTGACATTGGGACTAGCCATTGGGATGGGGAGTGGAAAATAAGAATAAAAATAGAACAAAACACCAGCTCTGCCACTGCCTTAACTAGCAGTCCTTCTGTCCTGCTTGCACTATTCCATATATGACCTGACCACTTGCTTTTCCCCATTCGTGGAAATTTTTTTTAAAAAAATAGAAAACTGGAAACAAACAAATGTCACCATGGTCCTGGACAAAGATCAGACTGGAATTTTTCCAAAAAGACACAAGGCGGGTTGGGTGCTGATTGCTCTGTCCTTCTTTGGCACAGAGCAGGTAGAGGGGCAATGTTCATCCCTAGAAAAAGATTTTGAAAATCCACATTCCATGCAAATAGGGAAGAGCAATACAAACACTAAAGACTTTCGTTAGTAGTGACAATCCACTGCTACTACAAAAGAACAAACAGAACTCCAGGTGTTTAGAACAGGTGAGAATCTGATTCTAGTTATCTACAGAAGGGTAACAGATGTTATACATGCCCTGCTTGTTTCATTTTTGTTTGTTTGTTTTCAGGTGAACAATAGTGTTATTGATCCGAAGGTATCTTTTCCTGCAGAACATGCATGAAATGGACTGAACAGTCAATGAAAAAAAAATCCCTCATATACAAATGTAAATTAATGTTAATTTAGCCAATTTTTGGGTGAAAAGGATACCAAAACAGCTTGCAAAAAATCACTATAAACAAGGCAGTCCTCGTCTACAGCCTTGCAACTTTTTTTAAAAAAATTAATTTATTAAGCAAACTTCCAACCTAAACACATAAACGTAACACCACAATAAAATACGATTGCATAATACACCAGTGCCACCTTCACCCTCAGGGCTAGCATTACCAATATTTTTAAAATTCATTCAATCCATTTTCTCTCCAAAAATTCATTATTTTTTTCCCTTGGCATATACCCCTTCCCTCTCTGAAATGCATATTCCAGGGATACACTCCATGTTTTCTTAAAATCATTGTTTTTTGATAGGTCTCTTCTTATTTTCATAACACATGTCAATTTATCATTAATTGCCATATCCCATAATTCTCTATACCGTTCCTCTAAATTAATTTGGTTATTATTTTTCCAATTTCTTGCAAACATTAACCTTGCTGCAGTAACTGTTATTAGAATTAAATCCTTATTTTCTTTCAACAATTGATCTTTCTTAACCATATTCAATAAAGCTATTGATGGGGATACTGCATTGGAATATTTAATCCAATTATTTCCTTTAATTCTTTAAACATTTGCTTTCATTCTTTCTTTCTTACTTCACATAACCACCACATATGTAAATACGTCCCCCAACAACCTTGCAATTTTAAAGACGTGGCACAAAAAAGAAGAGGTGAATGGGGAAAGACGAGGAAAACAAGTAAATACAAATAAGGCAGTATTTGTCTTCTGCCACAAAGTCTAAAAGAGAGGACACAGAAGGATGAAGAGGGTCAGAAAGAAGAGTCAAGCAAGCAAACTCACGGGGCAATCTTATTTTTGTCTACTAAGAAATAAATCCCATTGAGTTCAATGTAACTTATTCCCAAGTAAATGTGTGTAAAATTGCAGGTTTAGATGTGAATTCTTACAATGTCATTATTCTTACAGTGAATAGAAACTGTTCAGTGGTACTGACAAGATTAGAAAGAAAAAAGAGAGACAGAAATGCAAAAATATTATGGCACTTTAAAGATTAACATGATTATTTTGATACGAACTTTTGTGGATGAAAGTGCTCTTTTTCGGATACAGGGAGTGCAAATACATCTCCTTCACATTATTTATTTATTTTATTTCTTTAATGTATATACTACCCCATTAGTGCAGGTGAGGATACAGCTAACAGACAGTAAAAATCAGGAAAGAGTCATATGGTGGTCAAAATAATACATATGCAGGAACCGGTGATACCTTAAAACCACCCCCTTCCCCCTCCATAGGCCCTTTGCAGACTGCACCCATTTCCAACCAAGAAGCTAACCTAGCCTCTACATCTTTGGGACACTGATAACAGCATTTAATTTTGGAACTACCCACAAAAACTTGATGCACAGCCTTGAAGAAGATGATTTGAGATAATAGACAGATAATGACAGTTTGTTAACACAGGGATAAGACTATCAAACTATTAATTACATCAATTATCAGGCCTAACTAGAATGAGAAAAGCTCTATGCTAAGAAGACTCGGCTGTCACAAGAATCCGAAGAGTTGTTTCTGGGACACCTATTCCATAACTATAAGATAGAACACAAAGCTGGATTATTCAGAGAATTCTATTGTTTATAAAATATCAAAAACAGGCTAAACATCACACTACCATCAGTATCACCAGTATAAACTACATGTAATAAAATTAAGTAAGTGTGTGTACATTTGATCAGCTCCAAGTCTTGCTCAAGTTGTCTCCCAAGCTCATTGAAGGAATGTCACAGTGCCCCTTGGTTGAGATGGATGAGTAGAAAGGGAGTCAGTTCCTACTTTTCCTCAGGCAACAAAATGTCTCAGGCTGGCTCTGCAAAACAAGTCTCATGATAAATGAGCGGCTAAAACAAAATAGTCATTTCCACATAACCCCTAACCTGGGAGGCTAGTTTCTTTGAGAGCTGTAAAACATCATCAAAGAAGAGACTTCCAATATCTTATAATGGCAGCTACTCTTCGAAGCCATCCTCCTCACTAGCTACTGTTTGCTCATTTGAAGCTCTGAGAGACAGTCACAGGACAGACAAATATTGCTGCACCCTTGCCTTACCATCCTGAGAGAGAGGTGGCATAAATGAGCAGCAGGGTGGTTGGGAATTAAATAATCTGGCAGAGGATGGCTAATGCATTTGTGTATATCTGAGGCTGGGGAACCTGGGACATGTGCTTAGCTAGGGGGTTGCCAGCTAAAAGGTGTGGAAACTAAAATTAGTACTGTTGAAAAATACGCAGAAGCAATGACAGGCTTCACAAGCAATCTGGCCCCCAAGAGCTTTTCCTCTGACTACAAATATTGGTTTGGAAGAAAACTGTAGCAGCATCCATTAGTGGCACAGAGAGGGAATCGTGGGCTTCAGTGGTGCAGATACCGCCTCCCTGAAAATGATTACAAGGGTACAAAGTGACTCTTCAATCTGATTTAGCTTCCGTACTCAATTTCTAAAATTGACAGGGCTGAACTAATCTAGCGAGATCCTTCATCAGTCATGAAACTAAAGACTCCTGTGGTTGGTATGTCATCACAAAGAACACAAAATAAAGTTGTAGAACCACAGAACGAGATTCTAAAGGACGGAGAGGAAAAGCTAGTAAAGGCAACCAACCGCACAGATTCTTAAGTTGGTTTTAGTAAATTATGTGCATCTCCTTTGTGATCTGAGAGATGGAACTTCAGCATGTATTAGGGAGCACTTCCTTTGCCCACACATCTAAGATTTGTTTGAATCCAGCTTGTCTTGGGAACCTCCAGTACTTCAACAACTAGTGTTAGAAAGTTGTTGAAGTACACAAATATATCTCTGTAAGTGCAGAAATTGTTTTTTTACAGGAATATGGATCACACGTTTTCCTCAGGCATCATAGCAGAGACTGGAAAAGTTACTTTTCTAAACTACAGCCCCATTATTCACTCAGATATTACAGTCCCTGGCCAGCCCAATAGAGGCCTGCTTCCTATCTGCATTTTATACAATAGAAAAACAGTGTGAGCCATACATTTTAAGGTCAGATACAAACCAAAGCGTTCATGCATAAAAGTATGCCCTTCTATCTTCTCTTACCTGTCACAATCTCTCTCATCTATATTCTTTGCCAGGAAATATGAAACATGAACACTCTCCCCAATTCCTACATGTATAACATAGGCTTCGAATGTAGATGCTTCATCTTGGGGCAAATTTCAATTTCTAAAAATTCTTGTAATTTCTAAAATAAGTTCTCTGAACTCAGCATGCAATGGAAAGTCTGAAATTATGATTTACTTCCTGGATTTTTTAAAAAAAAAAATAAGCCACCATTACGTATTTATTTATTTATTTCTTAAAGGGAAGCATTTATATACTAACTTTTAGATCCCGCAACATTTCTAATAACAATGAAAACACAAAATCAGTTAAGATGTATTGGAAATATTATATACAACAAAGGCAGGTTAATTTGGTGGGATATGGAATCCTCAGAAATTAATGGAAATATTGAAAAATATTTGTTTAATGTAGTAAAAAGAAATACAATAAATCAGGCGAACAATGCTTTTTTAAGAAACATGTTAAATATTTGGAATAGAAATAAAAAGAAGTTGTGTCCCTTTACTTCACCACTAAAATTAGTGACCGAAACAGAAAATTTTCCAGCAAACTTGACGGGTTTAGCTGATTTGTTTAAGGACAAAAAACTTTTTTGCCAGATTGAAGGATTGGATGGTTAAAGTGAAATCGAAGGATCAGATTATAGTTAAGCTTCAAGCTAATAAACTATAATGGTATAATTATATCCAATTAGATAGTTGGACAAATGAATGGTTGAAAATTAATGGCAAATGTAGAGAATGTACTAAGTATGCACAATTTCCATCATCACATGAAGACATGCAGAAAGATGCTTTGAGGAAGGGAGTAGCAAGTAGAATTTATAATCTAATTTTGGAACAAGAGGAAAAAGAGAAACAGATGGTTTGAAATCAATTTGGAAAAATGATTTAAAGACAGAAATTAGAACAGGATTGGACAAAAATTTGGAAGATGAGAGTTTTAAGATTAATGTCAGTAAGAATAAAGGAAAAAAATTTAAAAATAGTTTAAGTTGGTATATGACTCTGGTGAAATTGAATATAATAAATTTAGACTATTCTAAGACCTGTTGGAAATGCGACGAAGAAATTGGCACATATTATCATATGTGGTGGGAGTGTAAATGGATTCAGTAATATTGGAAACTGATTTTTTAGGAAATATGTTATATATTTGGAAAAGATATCGAATTCAATTCTAAAATTGCTTTGTTGTCAATTTTTGATAAGATAGAACTTGATTACTGCTCAAAGGAATTGATTTCCAATTTTATGACAAGTGCTAGAATATTTATAGCTAGATTCTAGAAAGATAAAAAGGATATAAAATTAGAAGATTGGTATAATGAAGTATTGGACATTGCTTTAAAATTATAAATTGACTACTGAACTTAAGATGAAAAGAGGGGAAATAAGTTCAAACATCTCTTATGCTACTTGGGGTAGATTTATTGAATTTGTATTAGTGAAAGGAAAGGGGAAAGCCTCTAAACGACAATCAATACAATTTTGGAAAGGAGGTTCATATTGTTCCAAAGGGTCCTGTGGATATGGGGGAGCACTGTGGTTTAGAGCGTATTAGTAAGTATTTTGCATTTTTTGTATTTGTTTTTATTTTGGAAATTTAACAAATAAAATTAAAAAAAGAGAATCAATCATTGCTACTTCCGGGGAAAGGAGGATGGCCCTGTTTTAATGGCTTCTCTCTTAAAGCAAATAGACAATCCCTGGGCTGATGCATAATAAGGCACATGAGCTTTTGGATAAGCCAATAAAAATCTTTCGGCATCTTATAAAATGCACTTTTCCAAGTATCAGGATGTTTCAGCTTGTTAGCTGCCAGATGTTCCATCAAAACACATTATTGCATTACAGGTGCACACATGGCAACAGTAATGCTAAATACAATACATAGAGTTGTAAATGACTTGTATTGGGCTCTGACAATAGCAGATCCACCAGAACCATTGCTATGGTAGTTGCATATCAGAATCTTCAATGCCTTTCCACCAGGACTGACCATATAATATTCCACTCCCAACCACGTGGACCATATACATATCTCAAAATTCTGGATAGTACTCTACGTCAGTGGTTCTTAACCTTTGTTACTCAGATGCTTTTGAACTGCAACTCCCAGAAACCCCAGTCAGCACAGCTTGTGGTGAAGGCTTCTGGGAGTTGCAGTCCAAAACTCCTGAGTAACCCAAGGTTAAGAACCAGTGCTCTACGTAGTTGAGAAAGTGGGTAGTAATCACTGTGGTTGTTGTAGGTTTTCCAGGCTGTTTGGCCGTGTTCTGGAGATTTTTCTTCCTACCGTTTTGCCAGTCTCTGTGGCTGGCATCTTCAGAGGACAGGAGTCGGAACTCTCTCTGTGCTCTGGAACTTGTGTAGAGTTCTGACTCCATTCCTCTGAAGATGCCGGCCACAGAGACTGGCGAAACACTAGGAAGAAAAACCTCCAGAACATGGCCAAACAGCCTAGAAAACCTACAACAACCATCGGATTCCAGCCATGAAAGCCTTCGAGAATACAGTAAACATTGTGTTACTATTGAAGGTACCACAAGTTTCTTTGTTTCTGATCAGAAAGAAAGGCCTAGTAAAGTAGTGGCATGTCTTGCTGACAATGCCATCATTGAGAGGGTGGAAGCAGAAACTGGGATCAGGCAGCCTAGATTTATTCGTCATCAAAAAGGAAGAAATGTTTCATAGACCATTATGATAGATTACTTTTCTAAACAATTCAACGCTAAATTGCTTACACCACAAAAATATTAGAACAGAAACAATTCAAAGTAGCATTAAGTGGTAGCATTTAAAACAGTGAGCTTTAAACCAAATCCAAAACCAGTCAGACATTAATAATAATTAATGATGTGTGATTACCATCCAATCTAATTTGTATCCAAATGCTCTCCCTACACATTGGGACCGATCTGTCGCAGGCTGATTTTGAAGTGTGTTGAAACAATTTCTGCATGGGTTTCTACAGATATTTGTATGTATTTGTATGCTTATGCTGGCTGCTAGGGTTGCATGGATGAGGAATAAACTGTTGCCGAATTCTGAATTTCTAGCAAAAGATCTCCAACTGCACAGCATAAGCAGGGATCCACAGAGCAGAACAGCTTTGAATTCCCAGATTAGACTACCTCTTTTTACTCACCAGCCGGGCGCAGTCTCAGTAACTCACTCTGAGACACTAGTTGGAGACAGAGTTTCATTTACTTACAGCTTTCATTTACTTACAGTGAACAGAGAGCAGGAAGCACATTGCTTTGAGCAACAGGCTTCAACAGACTTACTAACTGGTTCCGAAAGACTACCAAGTACCAGCAAATAATGGGGGTAGGGGTGGGGAGAACACAGAGGTGGGGCCATCTTTGAATCAGAGGCTGGAAAAGGAACAGTTGATTGGAACTGGATAGACTGATAGCTGCCCCAGCCACATCTACTACAGGCAGCATGGAAGAATACAAAAGAACTTCAAACACCCTTTCCCAAACTCGCATGCAGCTGCCCTCTTGAAGATCCATCTTGCTACACAAGTTCTGGTAACAGTCTCTCAGAAGAAGACATTTGATCAGGATGTTTACTATCATCTCTGTGGTGTGAGAGTAGACCATCTCAATTATGCCTTTTTCAACCAGGTTATGCACCAAGTGGTATCTCACACCAATGTGTTTGGTGCATGCATTCATCTTTTCATTTTTGTGGCAGTTTGATGCAGCTCTGCTTGTCTTCCATCACCTGGATCACCATCTCTTCCTCAGTCCCAAAGTCACTCAGCAGCTTCTCCAGCCAGAACAGTTCTCTGCATGCTTGAACTGCGGCAATGAGCAGCAATGAATCCAGACTCTGTAGAAGACAAAGCTACAACATCTTGTCTGTGACTATTCCATGAAATAGGACCATCACCATACACGAACAGAAGACAAAAAAAGGACTTCAAATCTATATTATTCTTCAGCCAGTCTGCAACTGTGTACCCTATAAGCTTTGGCGAAGCTTCTAGAGAATTAGTTTCACCCAAAACTGCCTGGAAGGGAGACACCAGAACCCTCTCCAAGAACTTGATAAAAAAAAAAGTGGGAGTATTGGCTGGTAGCTATCCAAGACCATAGATTTTTTATTTGATTTCTTTTTCAATAGACTTCTTATTATGGTCTTGGAAACATTAGGTAAAGGTAAAAGTTGCCCTTGACAATTTGACCAGTCATGTCCGACTCTAGGGGGCGGTGCTCATCTCCGTTTCCAAACCATAGAGCTAGCATTTGTCCGAAGACAATCTTCCGTGGTCACGTGGCCAGTGCAACTAGACATGGAACACTGTTAACTTCCCACCGTGGTGGTGGTACCTATTTATCTACTGGCATTTACATGCTTTCAAACCGCTAGGTTGGTGGGAGCTGGGACAAGTGGCGGGGGTTCACTCCAACCCGTGGATTCGATCTTATGACTGTAGGTCTTCTGACCTTGTAGCACAGAGGCTTCTGCGGTTTAACACGCAGAGCCACCACATCCCTATTGGAAACATTACCTTAAAGCTAATTAGTCACCATTAATATGAATGTGGAAATCAATGTACAAAAAGCTTCATCAAAAGTGTAAAATGAATTTGTTAGATCAATCTTTAATAATGTGTCAACAACACATTAGTTTAATGTTTTTAAAAAATAAAATTATTAAAAATGGCCAAAAATGCTCACTCCCCCAAATTAACCCATCCAATTAACCAATCAAATTAATATGAAACAATCTGCTTGATCTATTCATGTCCTAATGACTTTTAAGATAATTATTGATTTGTTTATTTGTTTTGAAATTGGGGCAACATGTTGGAATTATTTCCAAATTGTGATTATAGTGTGACTTTGAAATATGAGTGCTATCCCTCCCCTTAAGATATCATTCACTACAATTGAGATCCATACAATGGACCTCAATGTGATAGATATTATTAGCAAAGATACAATGAGCAAATAGCAGACCAGCAATGAGAACCTGCGATCCCTCCAAATGATTTAGAAGACAGACCTGGAACAGGGAGTCCCAAATTTTTATCCTCCTCTAGCTATGAATATCTTGGATGACCTCAGTGAAATCACACAAGGTGGCAGCTTTAGTTTCCACTTACAAAGAGCAGATATTAATACATTAATATATTATGTTAATAATATTCATACTAATGAACAGAAAAAACTCATGAATTTGGCACATTGTAGATATGAAGATAAAAGGTGTGGTTGCACTTTGCATAGTGAAATGGTAATAGAAATAATAATTATTTAAAATGTTTAATGATTGTTGCATAGTAATATCTGTGATGAACAAAGAACTGAAAATACATATGGATCTCTGAATATCTATCCAGTTGTAAAAATTGGTTGCCTTTCTCATAAAAAAGATTGAGCTAATAAGCCTTTGAGAAATATTATTTATTGCACCATATTCATCTTCATAATTACACCCACATTATTAAATCCAGCAGCATTACTTGAAATTATGCCCTGTGAACTTTGGATTTAATAAAAAGCATTTCACAATATTAAAACAGTTCATTATAAACACAGCAAAAGAAAAAAAAAAACTCAGTATGCTTTTCAGCTGTTCACATCAGCGGTGGAACCAAATGGTTATGTGAAGGAAATTATCCCATCTTCCATCAGGAAAAGTGGATTTTATAATGAAATGAGAGGATTTTTACAGGGCTCCTAATGTTTTCAGAAAACAAACAGAAATTATCCATAAATCTAACTGTGGAGTAGTCAAGCATAATGGAGCTTGTTTCTTTCCTAGCATAAGGCATTTTAAACCAATTTATGTTTTATAATCATTTAATTCTGTGTGTTGTGTTTATACACACTTTTAAGGAGGTATGCATTTAAACCATAACAGTATATCATGAATAACAATAGGAAAAACCACAATATCAGATAAGATTTTAAACATTTATATCGGTACGAAATATCTGTTTCCAAAATCAATAGAGATGCCAAATCTATGGAAATGTTCATGATTTTGGTACCACATTTTACACTGCAACTCTTAAACCAGAAGTAAATCAATGGGAAGCATAATAGAATTGCAGGCCAGACAACCCTTGTGTGTAGTTACAGAGACAGGTTATATATTGGTAATTGTTACTATTTACTTCTGTGGAATATGAAAATAAAGCGCTGTCTTTTAAAAGCTGTACTCGCAATGGGTATACTTTGAGGTACCACTGTAATTTGGTTTACCTATACCTGGAGTTACTTTTGAAAAGTAACTTTCTACGTTCTGGATCCTATACCTCATATTATTTTACTGTTTTACTTCATGCTTCTCCAATCTGATGAGTGAGGAAGAACTGGATATAAATTATTCTGAATAAATAAACAAAGGAGGGTGAAACAAGAAGCTTAATAAACAACAAAAGCTGAGCAACATTTTTCATTGTTAGGATGCACGAGATGTCATCTTCTTTGGTACATAAGCATAAAGCTCCACTTTCCTTTTGGGAATCCATTTTCTAAGACAGCAGTCACTAAATCAAGCCTGTCATTTGAAAAACAGAGCATATTTACCTTATCACAAAAAGTCAACAGGTGAAGACTACAGCAAGTAAGAAAATGCACACGATGTACACACCTCATCTGAAGTATTTTTGAATGGCTCAGACACTTGTATCTTTTTCACTAGCTTTCTTTTTTGGTGTAAGCCTTCCACGTGTATAATTTTAAGTTCCTGATATCACAGCTAATTATCCTATTACAGGCTGCTGTACAATAATATTATTCATACTATTATTGCCAGTGTTATTTCTTGCTATAAATGCTACTTCGACTAAATAAATTAAACTCCAAGGCTATTAACATTTTGATTACTGTTTAGTGGCGTTGAATTTCTCCTTAATATTCATCTTGTGTTGGCAGCCACACCAGTACCTGGATTAATTGCAAGAATAACGGAAATTTAAAGTTAGTGCTTCATACGTGTTTCTCTCAGCTTCTAACTATTTTGTAATGAAGTCAGAGGCCTATGCAATGAAACAAGCTTATAAAACCACTGTTAATCCCAGAGCATCAGCAAGGGACTCTCAAGACAGAATTCAGGGGTAAATTCCATTGGATCCTACTGCTTCGGAGAGAGTTGGTGCCCATTTTCCTTCATTTCCACCCTTCACTCCAAAGGTCTGATCAGGGCAACAGGGGAAACTTCTGGAGCAGCACAGAGATGCAGAAGGAAGGGGAGGAAAAGAGAACTCCAGTTTGAATTCCAGTACTAAAGTATATCCTTGAATCTTGGCCTCTGGAACAATGTTTGATACCAAAAGGTGGGAATCCCTTGTGGTTTCACTATTTTATTGGCCATATTGGGCTGGACCTTATGGGCCACACATGGATTTCTGTTTATTGAACTGAGCATGCACATCTCCTTCCTTCTTCTAAAACCTCCTGGACTGTCAAAAGCCTATCCTCATGGTCAGAGACATTTAAAAATTTGCCACAGATGTAGCATTTGAAGCTGTAGGAGAATGGACTACTACTCAGAGGAATTATAAAATCACAGACTGTTCCAAATTAGGACCAAGTCAGGAACAAATTAAATGACTCTCAGGAGGATAACTTTTTTTACTCCTTCCTGGTCAAAGAAACATTAAAAAGGGGATCTATTTCGGCTTGTAAAAACATTTTAAATATATTTAAATGGAGAATATATATCAGAAGCACACTCATTTAAGATGTGAAATTATTGTTTTTTACTTTGTGGCTTGGGATGATCTTACTCAATGTTAGCAGAGCTTGGTTGCCTAATCCACCCATTTTGCGCTTATATTCTGAAATCCTCTAGTACTGGGTAATTCTACAGGAGAGATGCTTCTGTTGGAATTTGTGTGCAGTATATGTATATTTAAACTCTTGTTTTAAAAAGCCAGGAAATACAATTCTTTAAAAAAAATCTCTGGATTATGAGCTTGGGATATTGTGCTTCTGTATCCATGATTCAAAATGCCAGGAAATTGCCTGATACTGCTTCACAATATGCCCAGCAGGGAAAAAGGATACCAAACTTTATATAGCAAAGGGCAGCCTGAATGTTGACAACACCAATGGCAGCAGTCAAGATGGTCTGCAGGATACCCTCTTCTGCTCACCACCATACTTGTTGAAAAACAGCTCTGGCAATTGCTTTGTACTTGTGTGAGAAGTGGTTAATTAATGAGACAGGAAGTCAGCTTCCAGGACTATCTATTGTATAGTGTCCCTTAATGAATGGTAGTGAGCACAATATTCCACATTCATAAACCAGTTTGGTTGTTGTTGCTGTTATTGAAGAATTGAATCATCTTAGTATTCCTTCCTTACTCTCTGTGGAAAACAATGCTTAACCCAAGCAGTTATGGTCACTTTTGTCAAGGAGATTGTTATCCTTTAAACATCCTTCTCCAGCTCTTTTGTGTTTTTTACCCTATATTTTCCCGAGAATATATGCTTCAGAATGTACATTACTGAACATGGAGGTCATCTGAAGAAAAAAATGATGGAATAGCTCAGTGAGGTTCCTTTGGCATCTACATTTTCCCTGTGTAGAAGGTTATCATGCCCAGAAATGGTCACATTAAGGTGTGACAGCCATGCATTCAAAATCCTATTGGAACACAACCTATGTGCATATACACTAATGGGTCCAAGCTTTTTATGTATATTGCTATACCCTTCTTCTTTTCATCATATGAGGTCAGCTGTGGGGTCACAAAGACAAATGATGAATGGGGTGCATCTGTTTCCCTTTCAAGGTGTTAACATGTTTTTGAAGCTTAGGTTCATTCCAGCCTGTTCCTTTGTCAGTCTGGGATTAATTTTGTCACATCTTCATGAACTTTTCCACACATTTTTTGTACACATATTACCCTAATATATGTATTTCACCTGAATAAAATCCTTTTTTTAACATAATTTCCTCAGTGTAAACTTTGTGTATACGTTTTTTAAAAACAAAGCAGAGAACCGCATTGCAGATTTGACGGACAGAAAAAGTCTCTTCCAAAGTCTCAGATGAGATCTTTCCTAGTCTTACCTAGACATGCTGGAGGTTGAACCTTGAGACTATGCAAACCAGTCAAATTCAGCATTTCAAAGACTAGGGAACTTCAGGACTTTAACTTAAGGGGGACTTGGATGGACAGGGAGAAGAAGAAAGACTACCAGGGAAGCTTCCTCAGGGATTCAGTTTCATCCTCCATTGACCATTACAGATTAAGCAGCAGCTTCCCCAAGGGAGCAGACACCATGTGCATCCTGTATCTTTAATAGTGGAAATGGAAATTTAAGCAGATCCAGCTTTTAATGCAAACTGCACCTACTGAAATTTACTCTCCTAAATTAGTATTGAAGGGGCAGGAACTCTGCCCTCATCTGATCACCTTACAGATGCTTCAGAAGGCTGCCTCCCAGTGGTTATAGCAGGGAGAAGAGGACCCAGTGTAGCACTCTGTCATCCCCCAGTGTATATATATGGTTTTCACCCTCCACCAGTGCAATCACCTAACCAGCTACTATTGCTGCCCCCTTTTCCTTCAGCACTCAGTTTTATTGTTGTTTAGTCATTTAGTCCTGTCCGACTCTTTGTGACCCCATGGACCAGAGCACGCCAGACCCTCCTGTCTTCCACTGCCTCCCGGAGTTGGGTCAGCACTCAGTTACTAGGAGAGTAATAGCCTCTCTAACCAAATAGGAATGGAGGCTTGTGGTGGTGGTGGGGGGGAATATTCATACCACTGCAGGAAAAGAATGGCAATCTGAAAAACCAGAAAGAATACAAGGGTTTCATTTTTGCAATTAAGTATATACCGTCTGTAAGATTTCTACAGGTATTTTGTTCTGAAACACCGAGTGATACATCTAAACTCAACATCTACATTTTGAAAATTCTGTCAGATGTTTTGAAAAACTGCACTCCACTTGCAGCACTGTGGTGTTCCTTATAAGCTCTGTATGCTAAAAAGCAGTAGGTTGAAGAAGAAGAAGAAGAAGAAGAAGAAGAAGAAGAAGAAGAAGAAGAAGAAGAAGAAGAAGAAGAAGAAGAAGAAGAAGAAGAAGAAGAAGAAGAAGAGACGACTCTGGATTTGTCACAAGTGTGCTCCTAGACAAAGAGAGTTCCAATTATTGTTCCCCGCTTGAAATTCAAATATGAGATGTAAATAATGGAAATTCAAGCTTGCCTGGCCAGCATATTAGTGTGGAATGTCCACACATCCAACATGTGTAAGAAATAGTAGATAAAGAAAGTGGTTCAACATGAGCCTTTCCTGCAGGCTCTAACAGGAAAGACACTGTAATTAGAGGATTAGGAAGACTGAATGTAATTTCCTCCCTATTGATTTGTTGATACAGGAAATGAGAATTAATTTTCTTCCTTTATTTAGTAGTAGTGGGCTTGTGAAAAGTGACTGATTGACAGGACTGGGAACTGGGGCCTTATTTCTACACACTGCACATGGTTAGGTTGTGGACTGTAAAAGCGAGGATGCATTGTCCCTGCCCAGTCTCCCATACTTGGAGATAAAGATGTGCACAAATGTGCTGTTTTAAGAAGGTAAGCAGGTTGTAGTACAAGAACACTTTAATGAAAACTGCACCACAGTAAAAGACTTGGGACATGCTTTGGCACCCTTTCACACCATAAGAATATATTTTACTGTAGGTCAGCCTACCATGGCTTGGCTTCCCTGAAGTCCCCTTTAAATAAGAGAGAATGGTACACTCTGCTCACAATACTAGGTGTGCTTTGCTTCTGTCTGCTGCCCCGCTCCTTCTGCCTCTTTCATTCTTCCAACAGTGACTCCATGATTGTGCTCATTTATTCAACTGTGCTGGAGCCCACCTAAGCCAAAGAACAGGAGGAAGAGGTAAGTGGAAGGGAAGAAATAGGTGCAACATTCTTGCTGTGGTTCTCAGCGCAGTAACACACATCCAAGAGGAGATGGAGGATAGGTGTTACGGACAGAGGAAACAGGACTGATGAACTCTCAAAGATGATGTCACCAATTATCTCCCTGTTGGATGTATTGGACAAGTCCGAACCCTTTGAAGTTATTGAAAAACCTGTTAATAAAAGTAGGTCAATTAAAGCAAGAAATGGTCTCTGGAGTGTCTATGAAAGGGGAGGAAGAGGAGGGGGCCAAGGATAAACCCATTCACATTAGGGTATTTCCCCACTCCCCCGTAACCTGTCCTCTGCTTCTGCAATACTGTTGGCATGTCATGCCAGCATTCTCACTGTTCAAGATTAAATCAGTACAGGCATTACAGGCACTTCCTGATACCTAGGCATTGTTGGCTATGAGTGTACAGTACATTCTTTTGGTTTGGCCGAACCTAATCACTGGGAAAGTGTCAGAGGACACAGGGAAATCCTTTTAAAAGGTTTTGTCTCCATATGTTTTTTGTTAAAAGGGGAAAAATAATGACTTCATAAGTATTTATATTGACCATAATGGAGTTCTGGATATCCAGAAATTTTAAATTTTTTTAAATTCCAAATTCCAACTCCAGATTGCTGTTATTCTGAATCCTAGTTCTGAATCGAAACTCTGACGCTAGTGCACATTGCTCATTTGAACATTCAGATGATGAATTGACCATAGATTTTGCATCTCCCACCCTCCCTTCAAATCAGTGTGGAAGTTGAACCGAAATTTCACTGTGAAATGCAACAGATCCAGTGAAATTCTGACTGTGTAGGCTAATTAATGTTTGTTCTGGGTGCTTCAGAATGGAAGTTGCAATGTACACACCAACTTATACTTCGGTTTTCAAGGAAGAGAACAGTTCTGGAGTGCCTTGTCTCTTTCCTGGTAGCCTGTCAGGAACCACAGGCGATGATATCAGGTGGCTAGCTATGGCAACACCATTTCTCTGCGAAGCAACTTTTAGACTGAATCAACAGCTCAGAAGTTGGCAAGTTACTTTTTGAAAATAAATTATTTTCATGCCCTCTGAAAAGGTGACAAGTCACCAGTATATTTACAGACTAGAATCCTATTGGGTTTCTTCTGTGTACAAGGGCAATTGCTCAAACCAGTTTGTTCATTTGATGGCCCATCTATCATGTGACCTGGTACACAAGAACCAGGGAAGCAAAGAATTACTTTTAGAAAATGTTGGCCACAGTCTTATTGGAGCCTCAGAATATGGAAAGGAAATTGTGCAAGAGATCTGCACTGTTTCACAGGCTGTTCATCAATCATGCCCTGATTCCATAATCACTTGTGTACCAGGTCACATGATCATGTTCATAGTGCACACTTCTAGATGTGCATTGAGGATGTGTGAAACACGTACCTAAACCCAATCATGCAAGATGAGGCATGATTGGGTTTAGGTACATTCTTTGAAAATCTGAATTCTACAAGCTGCTGTCCTGTGGTACAGATGATATAGTCTTCCCAGCTGCTTTGTTGTTACCTCAGCTCCCTCACCAAAGACCAAAGCCAGCATATAAACCAGGTTATAGTCTTCCTTCACCATTTAGCAACGCCACATTCCTGTTACTTAAGAAGTAAATAAACATTACAGTTACTTCGCAAAAACATTGAAGGTATCCTTCACCAAGGAATCTATTTACTTATACAGTGGTGCCTCACTTAACAACGATAATCCGTTCCAGGAAAATTGCCGTTAAGCAAAAACATCATAAAACGAAATTAAACACCCAATTGAAATGCATTTAAACCCGTTCAATGTATTCCAATGGTGTTAAAAACTCACTGTCCAGCGAAGATCCTCCATACAGCGCCCATTTTTGCTGCCTGTATGGCGAGGAATACGTCTTTAAACACAACGGGGAGCCATTTTAAGCACCCAGTGGCCATTTTGAAACCGCCGATCAGCTGTTAAAAAACCCCCATCATTTTGTGAAGAATCGGTTCCCAAAGCAGGGAACCGATCATCGCAAATTGAAAAAACCCTATTTAGACCATCGTTTTGTGATCGCAATTGTGATTGCAGAAAGATCGTCATACAGCAATTTCGTCGTAATGCGGGGCAATCGTTAAGCGAGGCACCACTGTACAGTACAGTACTGTACTATAGTTCTTGGAACACAAAATAATCATAAGTAACTAGTTATTTTGTGACCAGTTACTTTCAAGTATTGTCACTTGCTTCCCCTGGGCAGAAAACAATCTAAAAAGTGTTTCATGCCTCACAGGAATTTTACTTGAGCAATAAGCTGTACCTTTTCTTTTTCTCTTTACTTTCTCCTCTGAGCCTGATAGCTAGTGACTTCTACTTCCCGATTGCTAGCCTACTGCAGACTGATGACATCCATGCACAAGAAAGAGGTATCAACATTTTTGAAGGCGCCTACAGATTGGGCCTGAATGAGAGGTATGAAGCATAATAAACAAACATGTTTTGGTGAAGTGCAATTTTTTTAGAAGGGAAAGAAAAAAGCCTGTATGCTTTTTGGAGGAGGAGGGTACTAAGTAACCTGATGGGGACCAAAGATGCTCAGTGATGACAGAATCCTTAGTGCCTGGTTAAATGTGAAAGAGGGTAGAACCCTGAACAAGAACAGATTTGGTGGTAGGTTTGCTTGTTGGTTTAGAACCAGTGTGGGATAGAAGGGGATGACAGAGCATGAGATGGTTGGACAGTGTCATCGAAGCAACCAACATGAATTTGACCCAACTCCGGGAGGCAGTGGAAGACAGGAGGGCCTGGTGTGCTCTGGTCCATAGGGTCACGAAGAGTCGGATACCACTTAACGACTAAACAACAGCCAAAAAAATACACATTATTTAGCTGACTGGATAGCTCAGTGGTTTAGATATGTGGCTGCAGAGCCAGAGGTTGAGCATTTGATTCCCCCTTCTGTGCCGCTTGTGAATACAGCCAGCCTGTGTGGCCTTGGGAAAGTTGCACAGTCCCAGGGCATCCCAGAAGAGGGGAATGAGAAACCAGCTCTGTGTATTCTCTACATAGAAACCCAATTATCATATTACAACTATTTGCATTTGGAGAATTACCAGACATACAGTTGTGTAGGAAAGGATATGGGATGGGTGCTCTCTCTTTAGAAATCAGTCTTGCTTTTGCTTTCTACTCTCCCTGTAGTGCCTGCTACACCATTCCCTCATCTTGCATGATTGGGTTTAGGTACATGTTTCATACATCCTCAATGCACATCTAAAAGTGTGCACTATGAACGTGATTGCCATGCAAGCACATGTATCAAACAACTAGTCTTATCACTGAATAAGAGTTAGTGGCAGTTCCCCAATGAACATCTTTTCAGTGGCAAACCTCCATGAATATTAACCTCAACAGATGCACAGCATTGTCCAAAAGAGACTGAATAAGCTCCAAACTCGTCTGTCTCCCAGGAATCATATAAAGGCTCATCTCTATGAGCCAGCATTAGCTACACTTTCTCTGATGTGTAGCTGTATTTTTGAAGTTAAAATCTGTCTCAGGCTGGGGAATACTTGTCTAACAATCCGCTTTGCCTGGTTATGTTGGATCCAGCAAGTGCTATGACATTGCTACATGCCTTGTGTAATGCTGTAATTAACTATAATAAATAGCATTCTTCCTCTACAGAAATCCTGTTTTTCCATAAAAGGGGAGATATCATCACTTATTGCCAGAGATATGAAAAGTTTTGAGACCGGATTTAATAGCCATCAGAATATTTTAGTCATCATAGCCACTGAGAGATATGGGTGGTATACATTGGTGTACATGCAATGGCTTAAATTGCAGTGGTAAATTGTCACTAGTTAATGAGTTGCCACTTTTATTCCTTGTCATGCACAAACTCATATGGCTCATGCATAATGATGGATACAAGAGACCACTTGATGACTAACAGCAATTCAAATAAATAAATAAATAAATAAATAAATAAATAAATAAATAAATAAATAAATAAATAAATAAATAAATAAATAAATAGGAATATGTCCATTATCTAGAAAAGTAACTTTTCCAATCTCTGCTTGTTTATCAGCTCTTCTCACTACTAAAATAGACAGCCAAACATATGGAAGGCATACAATCCCCATTTGCAATCCAAGGAAGTGTATATGGATATTCCATATGTATCTTTGCTACAAGTAATTTTGTGGGAGTTTGGCAGACTCTGTTTAAATAGAATCTATTAAGCATTATCAGGATTTCCAGTGTGGTGTAGTGGATAGAGTGACAGACTAGGACTCTGGAAAACAGGGTTTGAATCCCAGCTCAGCCATGGAAACTGACTGGGAGAGTGGAACTGGTAAAACCACTCCTTAAATATTTCACTTACATAGAAGGGTCGCTATACCAGCTAAGGCCCTACCTGGACGAGCGGAGTCTCATGACAGTTACACATGCACTGGTAACATCCTGCATAGATTACTGCAATGTGCTCTACGTGGGACTGCCTTTGAAGACGGTCCGGCAAGCATTTGCAGACGATTTGGTGTTTATATTGGAAGACCCACTGGAAACAACATCAAGACTACTGGAGAAAATCGATAAATTTGGAAAAGTAGCAGGATTGAAGATAAAGAAAAAAACTAAAGTTATAGTGAAAAACTTAACAGCCAAGCAAAAAAATCAACTCTCAAAGATGTCAGATTTACAAATAGTTTAAAAAGTCAAGTACCTTGGAATATACTTAACTGCCAGATGTGTAACTATAAAAGAAGATAATTATATGAAACTACTTAACCAAATAAAAATAGACCTAGAAAAATAGAAAAACCTACAACTGTCACTATTAGGAAGAATCGCAACAATCAAAATGAACATTTTGCCAAAGCTACTTTTTTTGTTTCAAACAGTGCCAGTGAAAATAGAGAAAAAAATACTTTGATGATCTAAATAAAGTGAAATTAAAATATATTTGGCAAGGGAAGAAAGCCAGAATCAAATTAAAAATGCTTCAAGAATCCAAGGAAAATGGAGGATTTGGTTTACCAGACTGGACCTTATATTACCAATAATCTGTCCTAACTTGGCTGAAAGAATGGATTACCCTGAAAAACAATAGACTTCTGTATTTAGAAGGACATGATCTACAGTTGGGTTGGCATGCCTTTTTATGGTATCAGAAAGCTAAAACTCCCTGTATATAATATGGGAAAAATGAAAATGAAAATGTACACAAAAATACAAGGATGGGTTTCACCCATAGAAGCATTTGTCCATCCCAACCTTTTGAATTTTGGAAAAATTCTGACTTCTACAGATATTTTAGACATAGATAGGAGATTAAAGCCAAAACAAGATCTTATCGACCAGGGATTAGATGCATTGTGGTGGTTTATAATGCAAATACAATCAAGATATGAAAGGGACTTAAAATGTATGATTTTTATAAAGAACAGATAACTTTTGACCAAGTAATGTTAGCATCAGATGATAAACTAATTAGGAAAATATATAAATTCCTTCTAAGCTGGAAAATGGAGGATGAACAGGTCAAAGGAACAATGGTTCAATGGGCACAAAATATTGGATACAATATTGACTTTGAAAAATGGCAAGAGCTGTGGTCTAGAAACTATAAGATGACAATGGCAACATCCTATAAAGAGAATTTATATAAAATGTTTTATAGATGCCATTTATCTTCTGACAGATTGTCTAAGATGTATTCTAATAGGTCAAGTAAATGTTGGAAGTGTCATAAAAAAACTGGAACCTATTATCTCCTCTGGTGGACTTGTGATAAAGCAAAAAGTTTTTGGAGCAAAATACATACATGGCTTGTTAAAATAATTAAAAAGCATGTAGACTTTAGGCCAGAGCTCTTTCTGTTAGGTATAATACCAGAAAGTGTTGATAAACAAAATGTATATTTAATACTGCATATTTTAACAGCCGCGAGAATTATATATGCACAGTACCGGAAAAAGGAAGGAACACCTACAAATCAAGAAATAATTAAAAAGATACTGGACTGTGCCGAAATGGATAGACTAACACTGAAAATCAAAGGAAAAGAAGATAGAAAATATTATGAAACATGGGACTTGTTCTATCAATGGTTAGAAGGACGTTGTATAGATTAGGAACGTAATGTGTATGGTAGTTGTTTTAACAAATGAATATAAACTGTACTCAGGTGGCACGATGTTAAATCAACATGGATGGATTTTATATAATAAAAAATGTTTAAAAAAAGAAAAAAAGAAGACAGTCCAGCGACTGCAACTGGTCCAGAATCGAGCTGCGCGGCTGGTGAGTGCTGCGGCCGCTAGGGAACATATCAAGCCAATTCTGGTTAAGCCACATTGGCTACCAGTTGCTGCCTGAGCCCAATTCAAAGTGCTTGTTTTAACATATAAAGCCCTAAACGGCTTGGGCCCTGGATACTTGAAGGACCGCCTCCTTCCATATGAGCCTACCCGGCAGTAGCCAGGGGGCCCTTTTGAAAGAGCCGTCCTTTAAGGAGGTAAGAGGGACGGCTTGTAGACAAAGGGCCTTTTCGGCAGCTGCTCCCAGACTACGGAATGCCCTCCCGACTGAGATTCGTCTGGTGCTGACGTTGATGACATTTCGGCGCCAGGTCAAAACCTTCCTGTTCCAGAAGGCTTTTAATTGAAATAATATTAGCTGCGGGTCCAATGGCAATTTATATATATTTTTAATTGCATTTTAATTGTTCTGAATTGTTACTGTATTTTAAATGTTATAAGCTGCCCAGAGACCTTTGGGTAGTGTGGGCGGCATATAAATTAATTAAATAAATAAGACAATTCTGACTTGGCAGCACAGAACACACACACCAACATTATCAAAGTCATATAGTCAATCATCCAGCCATGCTTCTGGAAAGAAAGAATCATCCAGCAGGGTGCTATTGTTGCCCAACGAACACCCAGAGGTGTTCATATTCTGCAAGAAGGTTCCTTCTGTGGCCCCTCAAATGCATCATGTTGATCTTCTCCACAGAATATTTCACACCTCATTCCTACAACATTAGGGGGGAACTATCACCACCACCTGTATCACTACAGGGTCCATATAAGAGAAACCTAGCTAAACTGGAGTGGATCAGATAAGCAGGTCTGCTTTTGAGAAGAACAGCATTCAATAGGGACACATTTGATTGCTATTCTGTGGACATCCTCAATACATGAATGTAGTGGATGATCACCACCTGAACTGAGCCAAAGTGGCCAACCTAGTGTTGTGGAATTGTCAACCACTATGGCTCATGGCCCATGGAATCAGAAAGACAGGTGTGAAATGCAAGGTGGTCAATAAATTTATTTAAACAAATAACAAACAAGATAAAAGTTGGCAATAAGTTAACAGAGGGTTAGGACAAGCCAAAGAAAAAACTATTACAAGTGGGTACACAAGTCCATTTTATCCCCTCACATCATGAAAATCCCAAACCATCATGTCAGAAAATGTTTTCTCCAATCAAGAGAATAGATGGTCCCCAAGTTACATACATGAAACTAAACAGTTTAGCTCGTGACCTGTGTGAGTGAGATAAAAAAAGAGGGTGAGGAGATCTTCAAAGTTATCTAACAGTCTTTAGAAGCCAGCTTATATTCTTAGGCATTTCCTGTTTACCCATAATGTCAAACGTTCACTCTCTTAGCACCTTATTGCAACAGAAAAGGATCATCTGGCCTTGCCAATGGTTCCAGAGGGCCCCCTGGCTTCATCCTGAGTTTTCTATCTTTGCTTGAGGGTCTAAATATGTGAAATTTATATAGAGCTGTAGCAATAAAATTATAGGGAGTATAGGAGGGAGTCAAAATTCATTGCACTGCCCAGGTAGTTCTCCCATTCCAGGTGGTGAATTCGGGGTGGCTGTTGTGACTATTGGAGCAATAGGAGTGGAGCATTGGGAGGAAGACCTGGTTGTCATGTCAGAAGTGGTAGCTTCCCCCACCCACCTCTTTCACAGCACTAGTTAAAAAGAGGGACCCAGTGGCCCACTGGGAATTTTTTAAATACAATAACAAACTGTTGAAAGGCATTTCCCCCTGCCTCTTGCCTCATTAGAATGAAGCTGGTAGATAAACAGTTTTGTGGAAGTTTGGCTAGACTCTGGTTTTAATACACTGGAATGTTTTGATATTGTCCATTTATTTGTCATAGGTTGAGATCCCCAAAATATGCACATAGATTTATTTCTAAAAATGAAACGAAGGCACTTTTTCATTTCCATCTTTATATCAAAGGCTGCCAGGAAATAAGGCTTCCATTCCAGACTATCTAGAGATTATCCTCACACTACCCCAAAAATAGACAATACCTATCTCCAAAATTTATGACATGGTAGCTAATTTACAGGCCCAGTGTTGAATTGACAAACCATATCTCATGTCCCCATCAAAGTGAAATTGGCTTCCTCCTGCCTGTATAAAATAAGGCCCATGCAGTACGAATAAATTTATTTAAAGGTGTGTTTAATCTTTCATGCTGCATGGAAAAAATAATAATCAAGAGCTACTGGAGCATGCCATTTTGCTGTGCAAGAACACAGAAAACAAAGTAAGTTTCCCCGCTCAGGATAGGAGCCAAAGGCCAAACCTGGTACTGATTAATTGCTGTGTAATCTGTCAGTTTAGAATCCGTGTGTTTGGGGGTGGGAAAAGGAGAGTCAGAATTAAATTATTTGTAAGGCAATTTAGCATGACCTTAATGAAATGTAAGGTCCACCAACTTAGTCTATTAATCTCCATGACACTGAAAAGCAACGGGAGATTTTTCTCAGCCTGTCATTAAAAATTAATTTATTTCTTTTAAAAATGGCAGGAAGAAAAGTTTACAACATAGGTTAAAAAGGTTATATGCCTAGTACATAGGTTGTGGGTAGATATGTACATAAGTATGGATGTAACCAAGCTGCCTTAAATTGGGTTTGACAACATTTGGCTCCTAGTGAATATGCAACCTATGAATTCCAAATAGGCCCCCAACACCCCTGCCCCCCTAGCACCACAATTTAATTTTTTTTAACAGATAAATTGGCTCAAAAGGTCTCTGTTTCACCTCTTGGGTGTGTGGGGCAATGCTGCCATGTTTTGGGAGGCATCAGAACCACTGGAACCCTCACAGTATCCCTAAACTTTAAAATATTTTTACTAGAAGTTAAAGTGAGCTTTTTCAATTCAGAAAACATATAAGATAAATATTTTTGAGGTAAGGGTTGCAGAAGTGGGTGGAGCCTCCCAAGGTCCCAGGATGGTCTTGTACAGCCCTCTGACTTTTGGAGGTTACTCATCCCTGATCGAAATCCCGTTCTTTTCTTTTTTAAAAAAATAATTTTATTATCATATAAAATTACAACATAAATGACATGTATATTCCCCACAACACATTTGTGCTATATTGCCCTCCATCCTCAGGATTATATATAACAATACATTTACTGCATGTACCTATAGTTGTTTCCAGAATTTCATTTTTGTTTTAATTTGAGCATCCTGTCTCCTCCCAAAACTGTATTGATTCTTCTGGTGGGGTATATCCTTTATGTTTTAAAAACACATGTTCTATAAATTTGTTCCAAATTTGACTAAAAACATTCTCTTTCAAGTGCCCTTTTCTAACTTTCAGTTCACATGTCCCCTCAGACTTTTGGAGGTTGCTCATCTCTGATCTAAATCTCTTTCTGTTGACTCTAGTTGGCAGCAGCTGTTTCCTTAGGCAGAAGTTTCCTTTGGAATTTTTAAACAAGATAGACTAGAGACTAAAATCAAAAACACTTGGTGCTCTTGGTCACTGAGCTGTGGCCTCTCCCATGTCATGAGCCACTTAACACATTTTGGATTGGCAGAAACATGTAGAGCTTCTGAATTCTTATACATGTTGACATTAATCATTGCCAGTAGTTCTAAGCCAGTCAAGAGTACTGTAACCTGCTGTTTTGGTCACCACTCCCACCAGAAATTGCAGAAGCATGGATGAATCCAGGGCTGCATCCTAACTGACCAATGGGTGATGCTAAGCATCCTCAACAATAAGAATCTCCATCTTTGTCACAAGGCTTGCTGTCTACCGTCATCAGATTTCTCTTATTTCGATGTAAGTGCTTCACTTGCCTAGCAATATTCAGATGCTAAATAAACAATAGAGAGGCCATTTAATTTATTTTACAAAGAGTAGATGTCTACATAAAGGGCTGTGAGAGGACAGTCCTCTGTTTGAAGGTGCTCTTTGTTGCCCGTTCCAACCAAGTTACCTTTCTTGTTGGATAATCAGCACCTAGCAGTTGGACTGCAGACTGAGCAAGCAGTCAGATTGGGAATAAACATTATGGAAATACAAGACTTCTTTTGTCACTTGTTCTGGTAATGCATCCCCCTCCTTTCCTTTTCCTTTCTTGGCCATGTGTTAAATGATCCCCCTGGGAAACACTAAGACTATTTAACATTACATTTGAAAAATGTATCAACCTTCTAATAGTATGGAACTCTCTGACTTTTTTTTTTGATAACCTCATCTGCACATCAAACAGTAAAGGCAGAGGTGAGTCAAATTCTCTAGACCTGTACATGAAAGGCATGGGCACTACTGATGTGAGCCTATCTCAGTCTCCATTTCCTTGCTTTTTTCTACATCCCACCTAGGTTTTTCCTCCCATTCTTGATTCATAACTGGTTGTGAGACTTTGTGAAGACTTTGGAGACAAAAGTGCTCTTCACCCCACAGCAAACTTCTGGAGATACTAGCTGAATATCCTCCCTGAGACACAGGACTCTGATGCATATGTATGGGACAAAGACTGAGGCTAGCTTAGAAGTCCAGGCAAGCCAGCAAATCTTTCTCTTCTATCCTTCTACAAAGAAGAAGAAGAAGAAAGTGTGTTAGTAAAACAAGTGTTCCCTGGTGCTCCTCTGAAAAGTATTAGGATTCCTATAAAACTGATTTATTTTTTCTATAGTCAACATGACACAAAAAGAAAAGCAGTGTGGGGCATGCAAACTGTTATTTTTTAGGAGCGTTATTGTGGCATTATTAATAGTATGTGTAGATATTTTTTAGGATGATCCTTGTTTACTAAGGGTGCTCTTAAAGGAAGAGAAAGCAGAATACTATTACCTTTACAACTCAATGGTAGCCTTTATGATGGTGAGCATAAAATAAAACAGATTCAGGTCTAGTATATATTTCACACAGAAGGGTATGCCAGCCACTGCCAGAAAACTCCATCCAGTAAAGTTACTATTAAAACTACCAAAAGAAAATGCAAAATAAAACCAAACCCTGACCCCAACACCCAACAACGTTTTGTCCATTTATCTCCAGCTGCACTTAGATGGAAGTGCTTCAGTGATTTATGGCCCATAAAACAACAAGAACCACCATAATTTTATCTGGAAATTTTGAATTATCCTCACCGACATGTCTTAGCTGGATAGACATAACGATTTGCTAACGAAATGCAAATCTTGTAAATGTAGGAATTTATTATTCCACTGAACTGAAGCATTACAACTCATTCTGCATTCAAGAAACTCCATGTCCAAATTAAGAAAGAATAACACAGTGAGTAACTCAGTTACTTTGCTAACAATGGTCCATTAACTCTAAATCTATAGCAAAACAATAAAAACAAATATCTATTAGTGCTGGGACTGGGAAGTTATGAGCATTCCCAGCTAATGCTGGAGGCCATGGCGGAAGATGCAAAGTGTCGTCAGGGAACAAAGAAGATCAGATCGTAAAGAACAAACTGCAGCTTCCTGGCGTTAACCCTTGAAAGAGCAAAGCAGTATTTCTAAAGCTGAAAGATGATGACACAATTAATGGAAGTGCACATTCCAGGGCTGGGGAACACCTAAAATAAATCACATCTTTCTTGACCATCAGCCACAGTGGCTAAGTTGAGAGGAGTTTGCGTCTGGCAACATCTACAGTAGTGGTTCCCAACTTTGGATCTCCAGATGTTCTTAGATTACAATTCTCAGAAATCCAGGTCAGCACAACGGGTGGAGAAAGCTTCCGGGAGTTGCAGTCCAAGAACATCTGGGGACTCAAGGTTGGGAACCATTGATCTAGAGGACTACAGGGCCTCCACTCCTGCTTTATTCTGTTCTCACTAGAATATCCTTGTACTATAGTAAGTGCAAGCAGGAATGTAGCCTTAACCAAACATTCTGCTCCTTGCTGAATATAAAAGGGGAACCAACACAGGAGCCTGACAAACCTAAGTAATGAGTTTTGCTCCAGGGCTTTCTAAAAAAAACATATACTGCAAAATACTAGATTACAATATTTCTCCCTGTCCAAGACCTAGCAAACACACTGGTTTCTGCCTAGGATAGAACATAATCAAGATATTTTCATCCACCCACAAGGCTGCAGATCTTCACCACTGAACTGGATGATGGTCGTGCCCATGTTCCACAAAGTTTTGCCTCCAGTCTTTCCCATAAAACCTAGGCTTGCCAGCTAGTCTGGAAGCTTACACTCCTCAAAAGCCTCCTTGAAGGTGTCCCAAAGATGCAGAGCCTGGAGCTCTAATTTTAAGAAGCTATTAGAAAAAATCATTGTGTTATAATTATAGTTCCGAGGGCCCAAAATAATCATTCACCTCTACAGTTGGTTTTTAAAAGAAGTAACGTGATTCTTTAAATTTTCATAATTCAAAAGTAACAACAATTGGGTTTTGTATTGGCCAAATCCACTACTGAATTAGTCCAGTTCGGCACAACATCTAGACAGAAGCAGAATGGTCAGAGGTAGGTCCAGGATGAAGTGAAATGGTACAGGATGATTCAGACTTCTGGAATGAATGTGGGAAAAAAAACAAGCTGAAGGAAGGGATTATTTGAATACATGATGGCAGCATGATCTGCAGGAGAAGGAGGGGAGCTGTACTTTGCTCACTGTAACGTGTCAACTGAGGCACCACCACTCTCCAATCAAAGTGCTTGCAAGATGCAAGATGGTGGTGTGAGCAAGAGAGGAAGGAGAGCTGAGTTTTGCTCCTCCATTATTTAGCACTTAGTGCAGTAAGTAGCATTTCAAAGAACTGGTAGAGGTTGTTGACTGCTCTGAGTCTCTGTCTCTTCGCTTCCCATTGCTTTGCCTTCTGCACTGTCCAGCCCCTGTCAAAGAGGCACAGCAGGGATTTAAACTCCCAACCTCTGGCTCTACAGCCAGATGCTTAAACAACTGAGCTATCTGTTGTGTATTCATTGGTGCATGTTAGGTGTCCAATTTGCTTTCTCTGTGTGGTTCTTCCCTCTTTCCCCTTTATATTATGAGGGAGGGAATGTGTATGTATGTACATACAAAAGTACATGAAACGGCAAGACTGAGCACTCGACTGAGTATCGTTGTTGTCATTTAGTCGTGTCCGACTCTTCGTGACCCCATGGACCAGAGCACGCCAGGCCCTCCTGTCTTCCACTGCCTTCCAGAGTTGGGTCAAATTCATGTTGGTAGCTTCGGTGACACTGTCCAACCATCTCATCCTCTGCCGTCCCCTTCTCCTCTTGCCCTCACACTTTCCTAACATCAAGGTCTTTTCCAAGGAGTCTTCCCATGAGATAGCCAAAGTATTGGAGCCTCAGCTCCAAGATCTGTCCTTCCAGTGAGCACTCAGGCTTGATTAGAAGATTTCCTTTAGAATGAATAGGTTTGTTCTCCTTCCAATCCAGGGGACTCTCAAAATCCTTAAAAATTGTACTTTTTTAAAAAGCCAGTGTTAAAGGTGCCTTGTATACAAACACCTGAAGCCAGGTAAGTTTACTCTCTTCATTAGGGAATAACACCCAAAATTATGTATATTTGGGCAAAAGCAAAAAAGCCCTAGCCATTTTAATTTTCCAATTCAACTCAACAGAAGGCTGGCAGTCCAAATTTATACACTGATTTGGATTAGAGGCACAAACGGAATCAGACAGGGATGAAATCACTTTGGCTCAAATAAAGATCCATCTCAAAGCACTGTATTATTCTCTAAATGTAATAGAGGGTGTGTGAGTACATACATAGCCCGAAGAGTTACTTTTTTATTACTTCAAGGGGAAAAAAAGCCAGAATGGTGCAAGCTACTAGCCAGTGGTACAAAACACAGCTAAACTTTGAGAAGACAAGAGTCATTATAACTATGAAAGTGACTAGATCGAATATAGCTACTCCATGTAAGAACCTAATGTAGTCTTCATTGGCTGAAATCCTATAGCCATTTTAAAGTTTTGAATATTTCAAGTGTTTTAAGTTGTTTATTTTTCTTTCCAGACGGATTTTCCATTTTGGAATGCCAGGAGTTTTCTGGGGGGTTTTTTGCAGCTTGTAAGCAAGTCCTATGATTATTATGGTAGCTGTACTATTGTTAATCAATAACACCAGTCAATCAATGTATGCCAGTGTATGCCATTTCCCTTGTGCAAGTCTAACTTAGAAATAGGATTTGGGCCATGATGTTACATGTGTTATGTAACTTAATTATGCCTTCATGGGGGGGGGGGAAGCATTAATAGCAAGTAATTTGTTATTTGCTATGGCATGCTTCTATGTTTAGCAGTAGTGATTGGTTGTTGTGAAAAGGGATGGGATAAGAAAGGAGTAAAATAGCTTAGAAGCAGAAAAGTGTGTCATTGGCTGACAGCTTCCTGTCATCCTTCTAGCTGAACTGCTTCAAAAAGAACAGCAGAGTCTTGCTGTTCCATTGTTTGTGAATCCAGCGAGGCAGTCTGCAATCACAATGCAGAGCCGCAGGGTGGAAAACACCTTCCTCCCATCCAGGTTGCCCTTGAGTGGGAGAGACTCTAGGGGGGTGTCTCCAGAAAGGCAGAAGTGCTAGCGCAAAGCTTTCAGCCAAGGAGAGAAGAGAGAGAGGCAACAGTGAAGGTGTTCTGCACAGTTGGTGCTTACCTGAGGAGAATATTTTGTTGAAAAATGTGCCTTGTGTGTTTGCCGCTTAAAGCAGATCTGCTGAGCCTTTTGTGTCTCCTAGTCGCTAAGCTGCTCCACTGTCCTCGAAAAGCTAAACAGGCCATTAAAAGGACAGAATGGCTTAGTCATTCGTTGTAGGTCTTGTTTACGGCAGAATTCTGTGGCTGCTCTTTAAACTGGCAATTCCCTTCCTCTTGACCACAATTCAGTCTTTCTATATAACATCAGGCCTCCTACATACCAAGGTTACCTTTTCACTGAGAGGCATTGCTCTGACATGTCTTTGGCAAGTCATTCACAACTAACTTTTGGGAACATTGTTCTTTTCAGGTTGGAGTTTTCTTACAGATAAGACGCTGCTGGAATCTTATGGATTCCAACTTTTCTTCCCTTTATCTCCTTCCTGGTGGGAAGCAAGGTTTTTGTCCAAAGTCAAAATGACACAAAATGATTCTTTGGTATTGATTCAAAATCACATAATGCAGGACACCAATGATGATGATGATTATGGAGAAGAAGAAGAAGAAGAAGAAGAAGAAGAAGAAGAAGAAGAAGAAGAAGAAGAAGAAGAAGAAGAAGATGATGATGATGATGATGATGATGATGATGATGATGTTGATGATTTTCGGTTAAAACTTTTTCTGTTATATAATACCAGTCAATATTTTTATAATTTTGATTAACTATGCCTGGTGTTATTGAATAATAATAGCACAGCTACCATAATAACCATAAGACTTGCTTACAAGCTGCCAAAACAAACAAACAAACAACAGAAAACTCCTGGCAATCCAAAATGGAAAATTTGGCTGGAAAGAAAAATAAACAAATAATGTGCAGACATTAGCAACTTAAAACACTTGAAAGATTCAAAACTTAAAAATGAACCAATGATTTTGTATTAGTGAAAACATTCAGAAGTTCTCTAAAGAAAAACATGGAAAAATGGTGAAGAAGCTGGGGAAGTCAGCATCAAAAGAGGAATACTTCAGGGGAATTCTTTGTCACCACTGCTGTTTAATATCTCACTAAACCCCATGTCAGTACGTAATTTCAAATAAAACTGGATTGAGCTACCATACGTATTTCACAACAAGCTGGAAAGATCAATGATCTCTTATACCTAAAACTATATGCAAAAAGTTCTGCAGAGATAGAATCACTTCTAAACACAGTGCAAATATTTAGCGAAGATACTCAAAAGAAATTTGGAATGGACAAATGTGCAGCTCTGACTATACACCCTGAGAAGATCCAAAAACTAGATCAAAACAGAGTTTAAAAATAGCAATATTATAAAATCACTATCAAGTGCTGAAAATTGTAAATACCTTGGAATACTAGAAGCAGACAACATTGTGCACACAAAAGTTAAAAACTGACAGAAAGGGAATATCCTAAAAGCCTGAGGAAAATCTTCAAATCAAAATTGAATGGTGAAAATACTCAAAGCCATAAACATATGGGCAGTTCCAGTAATTAGATACCCAGCTGGAATAATAGATTGGACTCAAAATGAATTAGAAGGTTTGAATCAAAAAACACAGAAACTAATGAACATGCATGTCCAAAGATTGCATTAACAGATTACAAAGTTAGACATGATAGGTAGCAAAGTTAGACATGATAGGTAGCAAAATTAGTGCACTATGACCAGTGCACTAATTTTGCTACCTATCATGTCTAATATATATTCCAGGGGATGCCAGAGTGGAAAGTAAAGAATTGGAAAAGCTAACAAAGTACAGAGACTTGGCAATCAAAACATCTCGCTTGTGGATGAAACGAATTTCAGTGGTCCCCGTCATCATTGGGGCTTTGGGAACAATATCAAGAAATTTCACACTATACTATATGCAGTTGACGAAAAAACACCATCAGACCTACACAAAATGGCAATATTAGAAACAGCATACATACCATGCCAATATTTAACAGATACTTAGGTTTTTTGGTTAAAATTTGTATCTGTTTTATGAAACCAGTCAATGTGTTTATAATTTTGATTGGCTGTGCCTGGTTTTGAATAATAATATGCTGTCAATTCCAGCTTATGATAACCCTTTTCTGGATTTTCTAGGTAGAGAATGCTCAGATGTGAGCATCCTGGGGGCATCCTGGGACTGTATAGCTTGCCCAAGGCCACACAGGCTGGCTCTTCTCCCAAAAAGCACAGTGGGGAATCAAATACCCAATTTCTGACTCAGATACCTAACTCATTGAGCCAAGAACTTTTCCTTCTATGATGGAAGAGAGAGAGAGAGAGAGAGGGACTATATAACATTCACAATATTGAGTCAGGTGGTTTTATTAAAGGAGATTTACTTGCGTATTTTTAGCTTTACAAATTTATTTATAGCCGGAGCTCTGCCTTTTTCTCTGTGAGATTAGCAATACCTGTGTGGCAGGCAGGATTCGTTATTGCTTTAGAAGCCCAGTTACTAGGAGCAATGCTATTCCACAGAACAATCACCATGTACGCGCAGAAGCTGTGGGGGAGCTCTTGCTTTAGTTGATATTCTAAGAACTTACTGATTTTTTTCACCTGTCATATTCGGGATGAAAAGAATTTTATTTTATTTTTAAAAAGGGAAATTGACAGATGAGTCCATCCAGCCCCAGGACTTTGTATGCCACCTCTTAGAGTTACCACCTCTCCTCTACCCCCCTGGCCCACCCCCTGTGACAAGCTCCTCACCTCTAACGTCTACATGTCAGACAGGTACAACACAATCTATCCCTTCTCCTGCGTCTCCTGGTGGGAAAATTTGCACCTATTTGGCCCGTGCAAGTAGTGAGAATTTGGTTTCATTTTAAGAATTTACCAAAACCAAGAAAGTTCTACGCATTCAGGATAGAAAGGACTTGAGGATTAACATTTTCAGTGGAGGAGAACGCGACAGGAATATAAAAGGAAAGGGCTTGTGGTCCCAAAGATAACACAAATGCAAGAGCAGGTGATACCTTTTATTGGACCACTGAAAATAAAATGAATAGGAAGTTTGACATGAATGTATTTGTCCAACCTTGGGTGCAAATAGTACAAAACAGTAGGACTGTGGTATCTGCAGGAGATTGGTTCCAAGCCCCCTCCCCACCACTGATGCCGAAAAACACAGAAGTATTGAATGCTATGCATTGTATGGTCTCTTGTTCTCTTTAGTGGTCAGTTCTGTTAAATATACCCCAGAAATATGTATTTTGGAGGTTTCTTGTTTAGTATTTTCAAGCCGCAGGGAAGTGAATCAGTGGATACTGATCCTGTGGATAGGGGGTCCTACTGTACTCATCAATGTCTTACCTGTAGCTAGATACACCAAAGAGAATAATTTCATTTGCCGCTTGCCTTTAAAAAATACATTAGAGACACAATCCTTACCCTATCATTGGTCTTGTATATTTTCAAGCTGTTCTGCCACAAACAGACAGTTGTCTTTGCCACAAACAGACTGTTGCGCCCACAAAGTTTTGATGCATGTGGGAAACTGGTGAAGCTGACTCTGGCCTCTTTCTCCTGTGTAAACCGGCTCTGCATGCATGACTTAAGGAGAAAATTGCATGCTCTGCACAAAATACTGAGCTTCTGGTTCTTCCAATTAATGCTCAGGGGATTTATAGAGAAAATGTTAATGGAATTACCTGCATAAATCTCCCCTGTTGCAGTAAAAGGAGAATAGCCAGTCTCTAATCCCTTTGAAACCATAAGGGGTGAGATTATTTCTGCAAGAGTATGATCCCCAAATGATAAATGCACATAACACTCGTTAGCACTGATAACACAGGCATGCATGTGAGCAAGATGAATCTAGATGCAGGCCCAATGCTTGCAGCTGTCTGAAGACCACGAGTTACCCATGTTGTGTCCTGATGGGCAGCAGCTCCACAAACACTTGCACGGAGGCCATAATCTTCCACCCTTTGCTGGAGAGGGTTCTTCAGATGGAGATTTCAGAGATTCAACCTGGTACTCTGGGTGAGCAAAGTGTGTGTTCTCTACATAGAGAGGCCTTGTGCGCCAGTGTTCAGGCTTAAGAGACTCTGAGCAAAAGAGAGGAACCCTTTATTACCACAGCAATGCCTCTTAACTCTTACCCCATAACCTGGCAAGGGGAGGAGGAAGACGTTTGTTTGTTTATTTCTGTGGCGGCGGGATGATAGCCAGGATGGAAAAAGTGAAATTGACAGATTAGTTCATCCAGCCCGAGGACTTTGTATGTCACAGTGAGGGGTGAGAAAACTCATCAGTTTTAAAAGCAAAGGAAATGATAGCTCCATATTCACTTAAAATAACTTTGCAGCAATTTACATATAATAGGCCTCTCTTTCTCAGTCTTCCTGTAGCTACAAAGTAGAGGGGTTAAGTCTGCAAACCTCACACTTTTTCAGCCTCCAGCCTCCAGTCTGACACCCTTTAGAAGTGTTGGGCTATGACTCTTATCATCCCAGTCAGAGATGGCAGTTGTCATGCAGTGTGACCACACAACAGCAGACTGGGGGAAAGCTGCTCCCAAGTGCAATTTTTCCTCCCTGTTGCTTCATTATTCTGGCTTTTAGCCCTAACTAATATACGGGAGCCACAGGGCTTGGTTAAGGGCATCATTTGTTTAAATTGCACAGCGATTCCCACAGATACTGATGCTGTTTTATGGAGTCTACCTGGCACTTCTGCTGCCTTAAGAGCAACCTCCCCATCATTATCCAAGTTCAGCACTCAGAAGGAACTGGTTACAAATAAAGACTTATAACCAATTCCTTACTGACAACCCTATATTATGTATGCATCATAATTCAATTCTTAAAAAAAAAAACCTTTGTTTTATGACGGTAGGAAATTGTACTTCTGTACCCATGATTCAAAAAGCCAGAAAATGGCCCGATATTGCTGCACAATATCATGCCCACATTGCCAGCAGGAAAAAGGATGTCAAGTTTTACGTAGCATAGGGTAGCCTGAATGTTGACAACACCAATGGCAGGAGACAAGATGGTCTATGGCAGGGGTTCCCAACTCCCAGTCCGCAGCCTGGTGCCGGTCTGTGGGCTTGCCGGTCTGTGGATCTCCACCTCCCCCACAGTGGGCATGTCATGCTCACAGGTGGGCATGTCACACTTGCGGGTGGGCATGTCATGATCACAGGTGGGCATGTGTTGGCACCTCTGTGAGCGTGACACACCCCTCTGTGAGTGTGACATGCCCACCCATGAGTGCAGGGCTGTCCTGCCCTCCATGCACAGACCCCACCCACCCCAACCAGGTGGGTATCCTGTAGATGAGTGATCCACAACCTTTTGGTCCCAAAAAGGTTGTGGGCCACTCATCTACAGGATACCCCCCCTGATCTGAGGTCCAGTTTCTAAGTTAATTAGAAATTAGTTTTTAATTTTTTGTTTGGGGCACCACTGTTTTTTGAGTTGACTTGTGGAGTGCTAAATCGGGCTATTGCACTGTATCTTTTGCTGCACTCTCCAGCAGCAATAATGAGAAATAACATCACTCTTTGGGTGCCAGATGTTCCTTTCCCCCACTTCCCCAGCTGGATTCCCCACTCACTCCTCTCCTCTTCCTCTTCAGTTGTCCAACCAATCTTGGGCAGAAGCCTGGGCTTACCTGTCCCGCCTACTTGGCTGATCGCCTGCTTAGACAAGGAGACAGGACAGGCAACCCTATGCTCCTGCTGGGGACTGTTCAAACAACTGAAGAGGGGGTGGAGAGGAGCACGTGCCAGCTGGTGAGCGGGTCATTGGTCAGGGAGGCATAGGAAGGGAATATGTAGCACCTGCAGTGCCGCTTGTACAAACCAGCACTAACCTCCGAACCAAGGCTTCCGTTCATCTCTATTAAAGTGCGTATGTGTGTGCATGAAAGGCATAATGAGGACAGTTGCCTATCTGAGGTGATGCCAGCCACTATTCTGCTTGCAGCATTGATGAGGGCATTATGTTTATCTCTGTGAATTGTTGTACAGTGGTGCCTTGCTTTACGACATTAATTTGTTCCAGCAAAATCGCTGTAGAGCAAAAACGTTGTAAAGTGAAATAAAAAAGCCCATTGAAATGCATTGAAACCTGTTCAATGCGTTCCAATGGGCTGAAAACTCACTGTCCAGCAAAGATCCTCCATAGGGGCAGCCATTTTCGGTGACTGTGCAGCGAGGAATCCATCCCTAAGCACAGCGGGGGGGGGCATTTTCTTCAGCCGGTGGCCATTTTGAAACCCGACGATCAACTTTTGATTGTCGTAAAGCAAAAATCGGTTCCTGAAGCAGGGAACCAATCATCGCAAAGCAGAAAAACCCCATTCAAACCATCGTTTTGCAATCGCAAAAGTGATCACAAAAAACTCACTGTCAAGTGGATTCATCGTTAAATGGGGTAATCGTAAAGCAGGGCACGACTGTACTAGATAGCTGACAACACATGTAGTGTTTTTAAAGATCACATGCACATCAAAGCTTCTTTAAAATCTTCTACTCTATTGCTTTTATTGCAACACATTGTTTAACTTGGAGCTTTTCCCCATACAGTATTTGTTCTGCTATGAGTATCAAACTAATTTACTAGAATTTTGCCTGTCAACCAAATTATGTTTGTCTTATCTCACTTTGTACAATTTATTTTTATGTATTTGCCAAACTCACGCAGAGGTTTATTTTTTCTTACTTCTTTCTCATAGGGCACGGAGTTTACCACTATGATACTTTCCATACATTTAGTGTGTAGGCATTATGGGGTCCATGAAGCAATGGTAAAAAAAAAAAATATACAGAACATATTTGCTAGGTACTGCCAAGTGGAAGTAAGCACTGTGTCAAATGGGTCTATTTTATTATAAACATTAAAGGGGGTAAAGATGAAATGAGCAAATGTGGGGAAATATTCAGGTTTCTCAGGAATGACCTATGTAAGAATATTGACATAAATGTGCAATCTTTAAAATGACAAAACTCATTTCTAAATATAAAAATACAGCTACACAAAAGAGTATTTGATGGATTATTGGTGCATATATATTTTGTTTTGTTGAGAAGCAACAGTGAAATGCTAGATTGTTATTCTCCTGCTTATAGGCAACAACAAGCAGATAAAGTAAACAAAAGTCATTGCTAAATGGCAACAACCATTGCTTAGTAGTGGGGGATAGCCATTGCTTCCCAGCAAATTAGGTAAACAAAGATTAGAATATAAATAACAGTAATTCCTTACACCACAATCAGAGGATGAAGCATATGCAAGAGGCAAATAACAGAGTGCATAAGGTAAACAAACACTGCACACCAGAATATCTACAATGGAATTCACTTAGGCTTTTAAATGCAGCATTGCTAAAATGCGTGAGAATATTATGTATTCAAGGTTTTCATAGTTGGGATCTAATGATTTTTGTGGGTTTTTCGGGCTCTTTGGTCATGTTCTGAAGGCCATTCTTCCCAATGTTTCACCAGTCTCTGTGGCCAGCAGCTTCAGAGGACAGCGCTACTCCTGTCTTCTGAAGATGCCGGCCACAGAGACTGGCAAAACATTGGGAAGAATGGCCTTCAGAACACGGTCAAAGAGCCCAAAAAACCCTTAACAACCATATTATGTATTGTTTTTATGGCTGCTTAAACAAGCTTAGAGCGAAGAAATGCTAAGAACTTCAATATTTTTCTATGCTATTATAAGAAGGCTTCTAGAGGATTCTAAAACCATGGTGCTTTTTATTTTTAAATGATGTGTTATAGAGATGTATTCGCTGCTTTCATAGGCTATAAGCTCCTAGATATTTAAGAATATAACTTAAAGCATGCTTTCTCCTAATTGTTTGTATTTTGTTCTTATATATTGATGTAATTGCTTACAATGTAAGTTTTAATACCTGCATTTTTTTTTCAAGTTGCAAGAGTGGTTTGTGAGAATTGTACCTACAGCTTTGTTCCTAGCTGTAAAAATTATTTTAAAGCAATATACCTGTGACTTCTGAAAAAGTTACATGTTTTCAATAACTCTTGATTTTATGAAACTAGAAGCAATATAGATAAAGAAAGCTAGAAAATAGAAGTTGCAGTTGCCTGGAATTATTACAACAAAGAAAATGTCTATACTCAGATATCGAGATGAATTTTGAAATGATTGTCAATAACTGTCTGATTTCATTCCAGTATTAACTCTTTACTGGGATAATGTCAGCTATGACGAACCTACACAAATTTTGTTGGCTATGAAGAAGTACAGGTTTCTGTGATTTGCCCTGTAAGTTTGTCATTAGATTGACTTGTAAGGGAGATTGTACAGACTGCCCCCAAGTGGAGCCTGACAAACGGTTCCTTGCAAAATCCTGGAATGGAGAAACAATCTACATAGGGCTCCTAAAAATGTCTTTTTCCCACTTTCTGAACAAAACTCCTTTGCATGGTGGTACAAATTTTGGTGCACATGCTTCTTAAGACACAGATTTTCAGACTGTGAGACTTCTTTGACTAAAGCACTCTTGTGCACTTTTTTCAAAATGCAAGCATTTTAAATTTGCACACATTCTCTGAAGTACACATGTTTTTGTGTGCAAAAAAAGCACTGCAGGCCCTTTTGCCTTGGAATGTGCAGACATCCAAGGTAAAAAAGCCTTCATGCCATCACTAGTTTCTGACAGTACAAAATGGATATTTTTGTAGAAGAAGCGCAGACTCACCAAATTTCTTCCCCTCCCCCAAAAACCTTGAGTTTCCAAAGGACTTTGTGTTCCAAAGGAAACACTTAAGGGAAGTGGGGATACAATGTGATGTTTTGAGGCATCTCTAGAAAGTATATGCCAGAAGATGTCTTGAAGCTACTTCCACCACACTTGGTACCTTTATGCCTGTCTTCCCTCTTCAGTCCCTTCTGGAAATCTCAGCTGTCAGAAATAAGAGACTAACTATGACAGCAAATTTATCTTATTTTTTAAAAAAGAACCCACAATGGTATATCTAGGATGCAAATGATTTCGTGGACTGCAAAAGCACCATTCCCTTGACAAGTTCTATATGAAGTGGGGAGCAGTTCAAACCCATGATGCTTTTGCCAAGGAGACCGATGAAAAGACCGCCACCTTTGCAGATGGCAGGAGGACAGTGGATAGATATGCTGTCAGAGGAATGAGATTCAGGAGCTTAATAGCACAGAACTGTCAGCTACTGCAAGTAGACGAGAGGAGATTGCCATTCGCTCAGTGAATAAGGAAATAAATATTCTGGCAGCGTTTGCAGCAGAAGCCGTGGTGCTGATTGCTCTCCAGCGTCCTTGAAAGATACTGTATCAGTGTGCTGCTTACTTCAATATTCTGTTTTGCTCACAAAGCACCTGGAATGTTGTTGTTTTCCCAAATGTGTGGGAACAGGGTGTGTAGGCGGATTTGGAAATGGAGGTTTTGTCAACTCAGATGGCATTGGAAACGAGGTGGTGAGATTTCACTCTGTTAGAATGTTCTAAACATACTGGAGGTGGGGGTCAGGGTAGAGTGATTGCATGCGCTGATGCAATTACATAGGTTGTGGTAATGATGTTGATTTCCTCATGTTTTAGAAATATATTTTAGAAGAACAGTGAGAGCCCTGCCACTGTGCCAAGTGTATTATCAACAGTAATTGCTTCTATTTAATAGTTCCTCTTTTGGAGAAGATGCATGTTGGTAGCCATCTTGGGCACAGAGCAGATATATTCTCAGACCTGGACCGTGCACTGAAGAGTTTAAATGTAAGGCTCCTCCAGTGTTTGTATATGAACAGACCTTTGTTTGGGTATGTAGGGTCGGCGAGCAGAATGCAACAGTGACTACCATTAGCCACAGCCAGCATTTCTACTTGACACTGCAAGTACTGAGGGTCAACAAGTGGTGGGAAGGTGCTAAGGAGCCAAGCATGCACATAACATGCAACACTCTGTGAGCTTTTGCCCTTATATGTGGTGGAGGATGCTGTCCTGTCTCCAGTGTTAACTGCCAGACTGAATGGCCAATCTAGTTGGGTTCTGCGTATGAAAATGAGGCACCCCATCCTGCCATTCGCCTCAGATAGCAAACTGTCTTGGTTCCAGTCTTACCATACTCATTACTGAAGTCACATTTTATGCTAGCATCCTTGGGATATCCGGAAGTCTTAGTAAAATGTTTGAGCTCGCCAGATTTAGATTTTAAAGACAAAAATTTAATCCACCATTTTCCAATCTGGTGCCCTTTTGCCAAGGTTTGAACATGTTATTTATCATTGTAAAAGAACATATGTCACACTCCCTTTCCCCCCAGTTTTTCTGGGGGGGCAGCTTGGGGGAAGAATACCTGTTTTATTCCCATGTTTTCTGGTTTTTTTCAAGGTATTCCCATCTCTAAAGCTACCATCAGCCATGGATGCCAGAAAGTGTGGATATAGAAACCCTGTACAGTATATAGCATAGTCTCTGGCTCCCTCTCATGGTGAGGTCTGGTAATATACCCTGCAAACATTTATTTCTGGAAGGTGGTGGTTATTTAATATTTTCAGGAAGCGGATAAGTGAAACATTGCATACATCAGTCCTACTATAACACACACACACACACTCACATATGTGTTCCTCTTTCTGTTAAAAGGCTTAGTAAGTTCCTTCTATGCCATTAGGATAGGAATTGGACATTGTTTCAGCACCAGGTTCATAGCTTAATTTCCCAGAATTTCCTTCATCTGGTTAAGTAAGTACAGGACTCAGCTTTGTCTTGCTTGTAGCCCTGTCAGGACTATTTGCATATGCAGCCATTTTGGATTTCAATATTCACTGGCTCTAGCCAACATGGCCAATGGTTAGGTCTCAGGAATGTTGAGAGTTGCAGTCCAAACGGTCTGCAATAGATAGGGGAAGAATGATAAAAATTTGCAAGGAGATACCTATTATCTCCTTGCAAAGGAGATACCTATTATGACAATAGCTGTGGACATAGGTGAGGCTCCTATGGATATATATATATGTCCACAGCTCCATATCCATAGGAGCCTCACCTATATATATATAGATGAGGCTCCACAGGAAGCCTCCTGTATAGGCGAGGCTCCACAGGAACATTACAAAAATCCACCATCAGGGTGTGTCAAAGGCATAGTCTGAAAGAGTCTAGTAATTGCCATCCGTAAGAGTTCACTAGTAAGGGTTATTTAGATACTGTATGGTAAGTTTTTTTCCCTTAAAATGGAGATTCCATGGGGAGACCTTCGAAGGCTGAATCAGATCAGCATCTCAACTGACATCCCTGAATGATTTATGTTCCAAGACTTATTATCCTCCAACAAGGGTGGGGAATGCATTTGTAAGCAATGAAATGGCAGATTTGCCCACTAGTTCCCTTCCAAGTCATACCAACTGCAGGATTTGACTAAGAGGCTGTCAAGCTTCTTGACATCTTTTGACAGGTGACCTCTTACAGTAATTGAGGGCAGCCCAGCTTCTGTCCTTGGATGCGCCGCAGGGACTCCTTGAGGAAGAATCAGGATTTCCCTTAGAAAGTTATTTTTGGGCCATTTCCATCTGAGCAAGAAGCTTCTCATCCTTTCCCCAGTTTTCAAATGCATACAGAAATTGCTTTGGCCTAGAATGTTTTAAGTGTTAGAGCTATTCATTGGCCACCTTTCTGTCTCTACAGGATGGCTAAAGTTGTCAGTTGTCTTTATTCAGTATAGAATGCTATTTGTCCTTCACCACCTTGGTGAAAATAAGAAGAGTGTTGAGGAGGATTATGATTTTGACCAAACAAAGAATGGACAATGGTTAAAATAGCTTTTCTCCACCAAACCTCTCTTTAACCCAAACCTAGCACCACCCATGCTTTTCATAACAATAACAAATCCTCGGGGAATACCAGCATGGAGCTACACATCATGTGTAGTTCTGCTTTCATGTTAAGTGCTTGCAAAAGTAACTTTGTAAAACAGAGACTCACAAAATCCCTCTGCCAGAATAACCAGTGACTGTGATGGTTGAGAGAACCTTCGAATGGTAATCCAAAAAGTAGTTCAAAGTTCCACCACAGACATCAACATTATTGGCGCATTATAGCATTTTGAGTCACAAGTTGTATCTTGTATATCGACCATGGCTGTTCCTACCATCCAACATGCATAATAGCACATTGGGATTTGATGTGATATAGGCAAATTTTTATTTCTCTTTTGCTTTTTGCTCAAAGTTAGAAATAAACCACAGAATTCTTTAAAAGTAGCCAGTGTTCTTTGAGTCAAAATATTTTGATTTGGTAGGTTGCTGCTGCTGCAGAGCTGAATTACAGTGCAGTGTTTCTTCTAAAGTGTCCCAACTGGGTCTTCCTGAGAGCTTCATTGTATGAAATGAAATGTGTAATTCAGCCATCTGGTGCAAATGAAAATCCTTCTATATGTGAAGTAGGATACCAGGGGAGTCGAGAGAAATGCAGTATTGGCTCTGGAGTTTCTTTCAGACTTTCTCTTTTTAAAAATTTGTTAATAAAAGAACTTTTCCACATCATTTTTACATTCTGTGTGGAAAGTTTCAGAATGAGATGGGAAATAATATTAAAAACCCAGGCTTACTGACCTCAGGGGACCCTCATCATCAAGTGTTTTATGGTTGCTACCATGTGATCAGATTCTGTGAGCCATTGAGCCACTAAAGGCATCTAGGGTGGAAAATAGCATCACTCAGCAAACGTATTCCAATACAATTACAGCCTTGCAGTTATGCTCGCAGCTGTAGGAAGAGGTTGTCAGATCGATTTGCAGAATACTCATAAGATGGGGTTTCCACCGCAGCGTCTTTTGCCAGTATTGTTTAAGAACTGCTTGGTGAGGCAAGTGTATCTGGTGTCTAGGCACCATTTGCAGCTCAGAAACTAGCAGCGAAGGTTGTTATGTGCCATCAAGTTGGCTCCGACTCTCTAACAGAGACAATTCAGTGAAATTTGCTTCAATTATCAGAGAGTTGAATGTGCACCTCAGTTTGAACCTTATTTGTATTTTCAGACACAACGCGGATATCAAAATAATGTCATATTCTTATTTACAATTTCCATATTTTCAGGGTTAGAAAACTTATAGAGATAGACCAACACAGGGTTTGACATGCCCATTGTTCTCTCTGTAATTAGTAGTAGGCTGGGGTGAATATGTACTACAGACTGACCTGGGTTCCATACGATTTGCTGTGGCTCCACGTATTGTCTAGCTGAGGATTCAAGAGTCACTGAAAAGAGAGCTGAAGTGTCTCTCTGTTAGATTCAGCTACAAAACCATTTCTGGAAGCGTGAAGCATTGCTTCTCCTGTCTCAGATGCAATTACAGCTATGGTGAAAAATACAGCAATTCTGACGTTGCTTCTAAATCCCTCCCAAAATACTGTGGTTGGAAGTAACAGAGAGAATCCTGGCAAAGTCGTTCCTTGGAAGCTGGGGTGACCACACACAAATACAATTTCTACTTCTCCCTTTCCATTCCGGTGCTTCTTTAATACAACAATCTTCATGGGGGGGGGGGGAAATATGCGAGGCTTTACAGAACAGAACTGTCTGTTTCTCTGTGATCAGTCAGAATACCACATCACTCCCCAGTTTTTGGAGAAGAGACAGATTTAGTTCACATTGTTTTGAGGGGTTCTAGCTATGCTTTGAGAAGGTTCCATATTTACCTGAAGCAACTGACTTCCACTCTTGATTCATCCAAACAAATACACATATTCCCTCCAAAGCAATAAAGCCCAAAAATTAAGAAGCCAAACAACATTCTTGAAAGAGGCACAAGCTTGGATTTTAGGAAGCTTTCAGAGAAACAGAACTGGACAAATCATAAGAGAGCTACTGGAAACACTGCCAGTCTACTGGTGGTCTGAATGTTCAATAGAATTAGAAGAGATAAGAGATGTATCTTCACTCTTGATAAGAGATGAGAGTACTTCTGTTTCCTGCTTTCAACATAGTACACATTTTGTGAGGTGGGGGCCTGCACCTGTGACCTCCCAAACCTAAAATTGCCTGCACTAGCTACCATCATTATGTTTTCTTTGTTTGGTTTAGGGTTGACTTTCCCATCAAAGAAGAATGAAAGAAGGCAAAAACTGACACCTGTCAGAGAAGAGAGTAGGAAAAAGACTGCTGGGAAGAAAAGCAGACAAATCGAGATGTTGTTGAATCTAAAATACAGTACCTACCTCTACTGCGTTGACCACTGTAAGGGAGTATCCTCATTGTGGCATTTGCTCCTTGTGCCCCTTGCCTGATTCTCCAAACATAGAGCACAAGAAGGCAAACCTATACTCCTTTTCACCCGCTGCCACCAGTTGATCACTAAATCAACATTAATTATGGAAGGATGAAGATGAAGGTCCAAACTTCACTGTCTTTTAAATAAAACTTGTTTGTTGACTACAGATGTTTGATTATTAATCATAGGTAACGTCTATTATCATCAATCTCAACCTTCTATTTGTTATTACAGTTCTTATTCACTTTTCACTTTAATCACACCTCAGATCTCCCAAATGCCACACTCTGTCTCTCCACTCTCTCTCACTCTGATTCTCACTTGACTCTGACTGACTGACTCTCTCTGACTCCACCTCTTTTATTACATATCTCTCGGCTCTGCCTCTTAGCAACATTAGCCTGCAACATGAATATGCATGACTACTTAACATAATAAGGCTGATGCTACACTCATCTACCTCAGAAACTGGCAACAGTGGGGCAAGGGATGACTTAGGGCCAAAGCAGGTCCAATGCAGAGGCTGTCACAGTTGCTCCACCTATTACATCAGTTCGATATGTGGATGCCATGATTTATATTCATGCTGGCACACAGCCACTGTAACAGCTGTCTGTAGTACTCTACCAATTGTACAGGTCAGTTGCATGTTGGCTTAGAATCATCATCATTAAAAAGAGTTCATATATTTGCCACTAAACACATAGCAATAAATCTATTTCCCCCCTTTTCTTCCCTTTAATTGCATTTATGTTTTCTTACTTTATTATGCACTAATGAGGAGTTGTAGTTGGGAAGAACTTTAGTCAAATGGAACTACTCTACCTGCTGTGCTGAAGTAAGCCACAGTTAAGAGTTGGCTGATTTCAAATAATGGAATATAACTGATTCAACAACTCACAGTTGATTCAATGGGCTTAATCTAGTATGATTTGTTATGCTAAGCAACAGGATTTGGGCCATTCAATTTAGCCATGTGAAATATTTAGTCTCAATTTCAATGCATTTCCTGAAATTCCACTTGAATTTTCATCCCATCCTTTCTTTATATAAATTTTGGTTTCCCCATATGGTAATCAATATGTCTTCCTCGCACAGTTTCCCTAATCTTTTTGGACCCATTTTTCCTCATACGTACACATTTGTATATATTTTCCCCATTGGCTAAAATATGGGATTTTGTGTATTTTTCATTTGTACATATTTCTGGTTGTCCATATATTAAAAATATATGAAAAGTATGAGACATTTTTAAACTGTACACAAAATACTGAACATACAGTGCTTTACTTCTCCCAGGCTCAATGCGAGCAAATGTGAATTTCTAAGACAAGGTACACTTTCTCTGACAGCAAATAAAGGCAGTGTAAAATGGATAATTTTGTCAAGAATCTGAATGCCAACCAAATTGTTTTCTACCCTAGTCAGCTATCAGCAGGAAGAATGGGAAGAGCTGTTGTTTTCTTTTAAAGGAACAATTAACTCCTTAGAATAATTACAATGCTATTTTGAATCTGAATTCCACAAAAGCACAGGAAATTACACAGATACAACAGAACAAATGACCTTTTTAGCAAACACTCACTGAAATCCTGTTGCTTAGCCTAGTAATTCACACTAGAGTAGACCCACTGAATCCATGAGGATTTGGTCGGTCAAGTGCTCTGCAAGGTCCATTGATTCAAATGGGCTTACTTGAGTTGTGACTTACTACCCTGAGAAACAAGATTTCAGCCACTGTGTCCTGAAATTTTCTTCTTGTCCTTTGAACAGTTCCTCCATTTTGTTAACACTGTCTACAGATTAAGATTTAGGCTCCAATCTCAACCTATGTGAACTTTATTATTAACCTTTGTAGTAGCTGCAGCCTCATAAAGTAGGTGAAATAATACATATAGGGCTGCAGTCTTTTCACTGTTTCCATGGTAGAAAGCCTTACTGAGACTTACTTTAAGTTAATCTGCACCGTATTGGGTAAATGCATCATTAGATCTATTATACTAAGAATCAGATGAGAAGGTCAAGCTCAGAAGCTTAAAAGAAACATTATTTTGTTCAGTAATTAAATTAAATCATATTTATGTATCCTGGTACAGTATGAAAAATGAGAGGTTAATCTCACCATACACAGATTTCTTTTACACTCTCCTGTATCATCAATTGTATCTTATTAAAGTCTCATTTACATCAGCCTTCTTAGGAGAGATAGAAGATAAACAATCAATACTGGACAGACCTTGTGTGTTAATCAAGGCTCGTAAAGGCTGCAAGAAAGGGACACAAGTACATATATAGAAATATAAATAGAAACAAATTTAATTGGGATCAAAGGTCATTGTTACCATTTAAAACAATGAGATATTTAAAAGAATCTACAGGCTGCATTCTGTGGGCTCGATGTAACATAGATAGGAGACTCAAAACATACCGTGTTCTACTAGCATATATATAAAGAGAGAGTCCATGGTGGAAAACTATATTTGGATGGAGTAATGTTGGATTCTTCAAACCAGATGATATCTGAAGGAGAAAGTCTCTGCACCTGGCACTTTAGCCAGATATCCAACTTTGCTGTCTTTCCCCTCTTCTCGCACATGAGTAAGGAAGAGATGTGAAATGCTACCAACCAGTGCTTGCAAGCATGGTCTGGGTCTGCAAATATTGCCTGAAAGCTGCCATCTTAGCTTCCACTGCCCACTTCCTAAATGAGGAATGCAGAGGAAGCTCCAGCTGTCTTTGGCCAACATCCTACTCAAGATTCCCTTGTGTGGCAGGGGAATCAAGCAACTTCTCCATCTCTCTCCCTCTCTCCCTCTCTCTCTCTCTCTCTCTCTCTCTCTCTCTCTCTCTCTCTCTCTCTCTCTCTCTCTCTCTCACACACACACACACACACACACACACACACACACACACACACACACACACACACACACACGGTGTTCTCCCTTTCCCATGATTACTTGTGTGTCCAGTTCAAGCCCAGTAGCATGAAGGAGGCTGCTAGAGTGGGGAAATGCTTATGCAGTCCCCTTTATGAAGTCATGTAAGCGATCAGGATTCTGACCTCTGGCAGGCCTTGTAAACCATAGCTGAAAATAGCTCGCATCTCTTTGTGTTCCCTGGTCTCATCCTAGGAAGGGGAAGGGAGTGATATTCTCTCAACTGCCATTTTCAGATACCTTGTAAGAACAGGCTTGCCCTGATTTCCCTTCTCCGTCCCTATGCAAGGAAGTGAGTACGGAAGTTCTTTCAGCTGACAGTTGAGAATGGTTGGCTCCCTTCACCACGGAGACACAGGAGGTGCCGGCTATTATCCCTCATCACTTCTGGTGTAAGGGGTGGGGGCTTTAAAGAAGAGTGAGCCTGAGTATCCACAAAATACATTAGTTCTCTGTGGCCAGAGGCGGATTTCCCCTACAAACGGGGGTAGAATTCTCTATTTTAAAAAATAGTTTATGAAAACATATTCAAATGCACACTCAAAAGAGAGTTTTCCATTCTATAAAAATGGAAAAATTGATACTAATATACAATACAAAGCCATATCTTAATCAGAAAAACAAAGACATTGATATCACAGCTCTTGCAACTTCGAGACATTAGTAATTTTCATTTGCTGAACATCTTCTGACTTTATTTAATAATTCATATATTCATCAATCCAATCCTATTCATTCCAGCTAAATTAGAGTTCCTGCTTCAGTACTGAACCATCTGCTCAAGTAATTTATTCTTCCAAAGTACTTTTTAAATATATATTTCTGTTCCAATATTTAAACATTATGTGAGGGAAACATTTCCTTGCTTTCTAAAATATCCCTTATAAGTAGTAATAATGTCACAATTCACAGAATAATTTTCATTTGCTGGTTACCAACAGGTGTCCATAGAGGGGTGAGATTGGATGGAGGTGCCTCTCTGCCAGTTCTGGGGCATATCTGCCCTACAAGTCCCTGATACAATGATAGAAAGGTCCATGGGTATAACTGAGAACATGCAGTGGTGTCCTAACTTATGATAGCCCACTGAAAAGGGAGGTTCCTGGGATTAGCTGTGGAACAAAGATGGCCTTGGTTCACAGAATCTGAAGTCTCTCCATTTACTAGAAAAGCCATAGCGCACCTTCCGAGATAACATAACTTACCTTCCCCACTGGAATAAATGAAGATTTTTTTAAAAAAAGAACCTAAAGAACTTTGTAGGACACAAAAAGATAAGCTTCCCCCCTCACACATACACAGATAACAATATAATAATATTTTCTTAGAATTACAGAGCTGGAAGAAACCCTGTGGATTATCGAGTCCAGACCCTGTCAAGGAGGCACAGTGGGGAATCGAACTCCCAACCTCTAGCCTAAAACAACAAAGCTATCCAGCAGTTCTTCCACACTGGCTGGAAAGAACAGACAGGGCTTGCACTCCCCACAATGCCACTCAGACTATTTACCCCTCAAGAACAAGGGGTAAACTCACTTTCATGTCATATTGGTGTGCAATCAGTGGACAACAGTAAGGCATAATTGTTATTATGAACACCTGAATAATTCCCCTATCATAAATTCTTCTGCTATTTAAAGTATAGCATAGAAGAACTGTTCAAACCTTCTCCATCATCTCTCCTGCAAATATGAGAGGGAATGGATCATGCAGCAAGATCCATCCCCATTGCATCCCAATCCACTAGCTATGCCCCTAGCAATCTCGAACATTGTGTTTATCTGAAAGGAGACCCAGGCAGGTACAAATATGTGTGTATGTAGTCCTCCTTTGTGTGAAAAAGTACTCTGGCCAAAATACTAGTTTCAGAGGAAATAGCCAAATGGCATAATCCTTTGGTGTTTGGAACTCATTCAATGCATGAGGGTTTTCATTTGAATACCCCAAAGAAAAATGTACAAGACATTACCTATAGAACACTATAGAAACAGAGAGAATTAAGGACTCATGTGCTCTGGGCTTTTCTTGTAACATTTTCAGTTTTTACTCAATTCCAGTAATGTTTCATTGAGATGCATATTCTCAGAGGAAAAACAATGACAGCTCTTAGTTGCTTTCCCTCCCTCTCTTCTTGCCACAACACATACAAGTCCTTGTCGCATCTGAAAAACCAGTCGGCATTAGTAACTGGAGAACCTTAAGTACCCTCAGAATTGGTACCTGTAAAGATGGGGAACAAGCTCGCCTCGATGTCTCTATTATCACTCTCTTCACATAGAAACCAGTAATGTGAAGAGGAAACCTCTCCAACCAACAGACATGAATCAACTCTTTGGAGTATTCCTTTACCAGTACAGTAAGACTCAACTGATTTATACATCAATACATAATCAGGACAAGGTGCGGGCATCTTTGCTGGTTTGACACACTTTAATCTTCCCCCAACTGGATTGCAGACTGAAAGACCAAGGCAAAATGAGGGTATATGGAGGGCATTTTGTGAGTAACCACAGTCTGTGACATTGCTCCATAATATTCCTTTTTTATTATTTTAAAAGAGCCAAATAGAAATTGTATTCTCGAAGGCTTTCATGGCCGTAATCTGATGGTTGTTGTGGGTTTTTCGGGTTCTTTGGCCATGTTCTGAAGGTTGTTCTTCCTGACATTTCACCAGTCTCTGTGGCCGGCATCTTCAGAGCATGGACAGAGTTCCTACTCCAGTCCTCTGAAGATGCTGGACACAGAGACTGGCAAAGCATCAGGAAGAACAACCTTGAGAACACGGCCAAAGAACTTGAAAAACCCACAACAACCATCAAATAGAAATTGTTTATTGATACAGGTGTTGACAGAACAAGCAATGTTGTTAACTCTTAAACAAACATTCTTTTTATCCACCCTCAACCACCACTCTCCCACTCAAACTCCAAAACAACGCCAAACCCTTCAAGTCTCCCTCAAACTCCCTATCTGAAAACCTTATATCTCTGTCCCTATCAAAACTTATGCTCCTCCCACTGAGTCTCTTATACCTCATGACTCCGCCCCTCCAGCAGTTCCGTTTTCTATGCAAATAGCATATGAATAATCATGACCTGGGCAGATGCCACATTCCTCCCCTCTTAATAAGTTTGTCTTGGGGGAAAACTTAATGGTTTGCCCTCATAAACAAATGAAGTTTTATGAAAAAATACAAATATCAACCTCTTGCATTATTTACATCACTAAGGATATATCACATTACTCTTACATCAACAAAGACATATTAACCTCTTGCATTACTTACATTAATACAAATAACATTACATATTACTTTACATTAATAAGGACACTCACCATTATTTTTACCATCACTATACACCTCTCAGTTCATCAACATCCAAGCAAACTCTGCATTTTAATCTGTAACCATTACACAAATAGAACATTTAACACAATATTACAAACTTTTTATCCGCCCATTAGTCATTTGGCCTTCGAGACAAGGCATCAGCAACCATATTCTGAGTCCCTTTTACACTGCGGATCTCAAAGTCGAAGCCTTGCAGGATCAGCACCCATCTCATTAATTTGCTCCTGTTTGCTCAAATGGTCTTTAGCCATAGAAGAGGAGAGTGGTCTGTGCACAGGACAAATCTTCTCAGCAGGAAACCCCAATTTGGTGAGATCCATTTGTCTGCCATTGAGAGGGCATGCCTGTCTATCATATGGACATTGCTAAAGCTCCATAACATTCCTGATCACATGGCACATCTATTAGATCATCAGCCTTATACCCACATGCATTGCAGCACCAGCAGATAGGTGTCAATAGAAAATGTAAACACAGAAGTTAGAAGGAAAAGAAGTGCCAACATCGTAGACCATTATCGTTATGTTAATACTTGCAGCTGCAGTCCTCAACCCTGCTACCTGGGATGAACTCCCTTTGAATTCAACATGAGTTACTTCTGAATGGACATCCAAGGGATTGTGCTGTAGATGTACTTTGAATAATCACAGGGACCACTCACAAAACAGAGTAGGGTTTCCCATCTTGGGCATGTGAGATCCCATCCTCAGGATCTCCCACGTGGAACTGGAAGATGTGAGCATCCTGGAGGGGAGAGATGAGAAACCAATGAGCAAAGAAGGTAAGTGGTTGGAGAGTGAGAATACCGCCAGTGTTTGACCCATTGGGATGTTTGTTTGTCCAACTGATTGTGAACTCCTCTGTCAATATAGTTATTTATTTTTGAGTAATTATTTATTTTGTCTTTATTTAATAAATGTCTAGATTGATTATTGTAATGAAACCAAACATTCTTGAGAAATCTAGGTTGCTAGTGACCTTGACCAGGACCCTTTCAGATTCTTGGGGTCACAAGAAACAGCCCATCAGTGGATATTGAAGATGATGGTTTGGCGCCACACCACACAGCTCCTGTATTCGCAGACAGTTCAAAAGGTTATTAAGGTTCTAGCATTTTGGCATAAATAATATGATGATATGTCCAGACATTTGGTGGGGGAGGCAGGCAAAAAAGCAGAGGCAAGTCCTGTTTGTTACATACAGCACTGATGTTACCTGTCTGTCATGGGTTTGGAGGGAAAGTTCCATCCTATGGGGAGTGGAAGGCGGGACATCAGGAGGAGGGGCTGTACTGTATATATATGTGGAGCGTGTGTGAGGAAGCTAGGGGAAGAAGCTGGAAGAGCTGAGAGAAGAAGCTTGAGTGGGAGTCTGTGTGTCAGACAGGGTACTACTGTGTGTCAGTCAGTACCAACCTGATAGGTTCAGGTGTCTGTATGGTTAGCCAGAACTGATAGGTTCAGGGTCTGTGCTTCAAGTTAAGTGTTCTGTGTGAACCAAACTGTGTGTATGTATGTTTGAGACTAAGCCACGTTACTGTATCTTATTCATTTGATCAGTTTATTTTCCCTGTGTGTGATTTAAATAAACCTTATTCCTTTGTTAGTTAAAAATCCATCCCTGGTCTGTGTGACTTCTTATAGGGAATGGTTGGTGGCAGCTTAGTAAAACTGTGGCATATCCCAGTAGGTCTGGGTTTGTCACATTGATTGGTGTCCAGCGTGTGGGATACGACTGGTCCAGTTGTCCAGCGATCCAGCAAATCCTTGGCAAGTGTGCCCAGAGCAAGGGGGGTCTAGTCAGGGACAATCTGAGAGCACGTAGGTAATCTTCTAGGTGTACCTCACGGGGAGGTGCGCTAGTAGAAGAACGTGTAACCTCAGATTGGGGACTAGATTAGGGAGCTCTGAGGCAGCCTGTTTTGGCGGGAAAAAAGCTGAGGCAAAACTGTAAAGTAACAGTGATCTGGCCTGCCTGCTGAGAGGCCTAGCAGAGGGGGGTAGACTCTGGCTCGCAACTGTTGCAAGTTAGTGCTGAAGAACAGCAGTAATCTATAGAAAGCTGGTTCTGAGGCAAAAAAAAAAAAAGTGGTCGCTTTATTTTGAGGCTTGACTTTTGAAAGCAGCCTGTTCTGGGGGGGGGATTATGCCCTTGACTCGAAGCCAAATGGCAGAAATGGGTGAAGTGAAAGACCCCCAGGTAGACCAAGGTTCTGAGGATGAATTTGGCTCAGTGCAGGGTGACAGCACGGGAGAACAGAACCCAGAACTCAGAAAATTGCTCCTAGCCCAACAGCATGAACTGAGGGTGAGGGAAATGGAGGAAAGATTAGAGAGAGAAAGAATGGAGGAAAGGGAGAAACAAAGACGATTGGAAATGGAAAAGGAAGAGAAACAGGAAAGGGAAAGGGAGAGGCAAAGACAATTTGAAATAGAGAGATTGGAAAGAGAAGAAAGATTAGAGAGAGAGAAAATTGCTCTGGAAAAAGAAAGGATGGCGTATGTGTTAAGAAAATTGGAACTGATGAATCAGAATAATAATAACAATAGGGATTCTGAGGGAGGCCAATTGTCTAAAGCTGACCTGAAGAAATTCCCTGTGTACCACAAGGGAGATTGTCCTGAAGTGTTCTTTTCCCTAGTGGAAAGAGCGTTTGTGGACTTCTCAGTAAGGGAAACTGAGAAGATGACCATCATGCGATCTTTAATCAGTGGCAGCCTTGCAGAAGTCTATGCAGAGATGCCAGAGGAACTGATGAAAGATTTTGCAGAGTTTAAAAAAACTGGTGTTTGCCAGACATGGGATAAATGCGGAACAGCTGAGGCAAAGATTCAGGTCAATCACCAAGAAACCAGAGCAGACTTTTACCCAAGTGGGGGCCCAATTGGTGAGGCTGCTAGAGAAATGGCTATCTCAGGAGGGGACAGAGACCTTTCAGCAGCTCAAAGACTTGATAGCGCTGGAACAGTTCTATTCAGTCCTGCATGGGGAACTGAAATTCCAGGTGAGGGAAAGGAAACCGAAATCTGTGGCAGAAGCAGCCGATATCGCAGATTTTATTTCCCAAATAAGAAAGCCCTTGGGTGAGGGGAAATCGATGGGGAAACCTAAAGAAACCTACAGCAAGTACTCTCAGGGACCAGGGAAAAGCCAGCAAGGGGGAGGGGCCCATGGTGAAGGGAAGCCCTCAGACATGAAACCAAGACCTCAGATTTTGGAGGGAAAACCAAAACAAGATGAGAAAGACTTAAAATATAGCAGAAAATGTTATTTCTGTCAGGGAAAGGGCCATCTGATCTCAGAGTGTGAGAAATTAAAGCAGCTAAAAGGAATTGTGCCTCAGGATTCGAGTGGAACCAAGCCAAAAGCTGTGTTCTGTGTCCAGAAAGAGCAAAGCCCCTTGTCACTGAGGGAGCCTGTTGCCATGGCTACTCAATCTGGAACAGTTACATCTGCTGATCAGGCTGAGGAAAATGGTCCTCTTGTGGAGGTCAAGCGCTGCTTGCTCGTGAGAACAGATTCTCAGTTGTTTGAAACAGCAGGGGTGGACGTAGGAATACTTGACCATCAGTATCGGGGGCTGAGGGACACTTGTTCCCAGGTGACCCTGTGCCATCCAGATATTATTCCTAGGGAGTATATAATCCCAAATGAGAGCATGAAGGTGGCAGGGATTGAGGGGCAGGTGATCTCACTGCCAGTAGCGGAGGTACCTGTGAACTTTCAAGGCTGGAGGGGAGTTTGGCGGCTAGCGATTTCATCGACTCTGCCAGCAGCCGTGCTCGTGGGAAATGACCTGGCTGAACATGTGAAACGGGTGCTAGTGATTACACGTTCACAAGCCACCACGGGGACAGTTCAGGGGAGTAATGATGAGCCAGAGACGGAAGCAGAGGGGAGTTCAGAAGCTGTGGTGGAAACCTTAACCACAGACAGCCGATTTGGCCAAGAGCAAAAGGCAGACGCCACTCTCCAAAAGTGTTTTGAACAGGTGACTGACGCCCAGCTAACACCTGAAACCCCAGTGAGATTTCTAGAGAAAAAGGTGATTTTGTATAGAGAGACCCTGAGGAATATCTCAAAAGGGGGAGATGGGATCCGAAGTCAGCTAGTGGTACCTGAAAAGTATCGCCCCATGATCTTACAAAGGGGGCACTCTGACATGTTTGCTGCGCACTTAGGGGTGAACAAAACACAGCAGAGAATCACACAGAATTTTTACTGGCCTGAAATAGGGAAGCAGATCAAAGAATTCTGTAAACAATGTGATGTGTGTCAAAGGCAGGGGAATAGCCGCGACAGGACCAAAGCAAAGTTGTGCCCTTTGCCTGTGATTGACACTCCGTTCAAATGCATAGGGGTGGATATTGTGGGACCTTTGCCCAAGGCCACAAAGAGGGGGAACAGGTTCATTCTCACCATTGTGGACCATGCCACGAGGTACCCTGAAGCCATTCCCTTGACTAACATTGAAACTAACACAGTGGCAGATGCCTTGGTGGGGTATATGTCCAGGATGGGATTTGCCTCAGAAATAATCACAGATTTGGGCGCATCGTTCACATCGAAGCTCATGAAACGGTTATGGCAAATCTGTGGAATTAAGCACAAGGAAACCACTGCCTATCACCCTGAAAGTAATGGGTTAACTGAGAAGTTCAATGGGACTCTAATGCGCATGATTAGGGCTTACTTGGCAGAGAATCCAAACAATTGGGACCAGAAGCTGCAATCCCTTTTGTTTGCTTATCGATCAGTGCCACAAGCCAGTACCGGGTTCAGTCCGTTTGAACTTTTATTTGGGAGAAGGGTGAAAGGGCCCCTTGATTTGATCAAACAAAATTGGGAGCAGATCACCCAGGATGACCCACAAGATGTTGTGACATATATAGACTCTTTAAGGAATGACCTAAAGAGAAACCTAGAGCTAGCAGCAGAGACCCTGCAAGCTCAAAAGGTCAGAAAGAAAGCTTGGGATGACCAGGAAGGCCGGGAGAGGCACTTTAACCCAGGGGAGGAAGTGCTTTGGCCGAGGCTCTGCAAAGAGAACAAACTGCAGCTGGGTAGCCCAGAAATAAAATACTTGGGTCACATAGTAGGGGGAGGAGTGATAAAACCCCTCGAGGCCAAGATAGAAGCAGTTCGTGATTGGCCCAGACCCAACACCAAGAAAAAAGTCAAATCATTTCTTGGGTTGGTGGGCTACTACAGAAAGTTCATCCCGAGGTTTAGCGAGATTGCAGCTCCGCTGACCGATCTGACGAGGAAGAAGGCTGATGACCGCATCCCGTGGACCAGCGACTGTGAGGACGCGTTCCGGAGGTTGAAGGAGGCGCTCATCAACTATCCAGTGCTGCGTGCTCCAGACTTCGACCGGGAGTTCATCATCTACACCGATGCGTCTAACAGCGGGGTAGGAGCAGTTCTTTGCCAGGAGGATGAAAATGGTGACCAGCATCCAGTGTCCTACCTGAGTAGGAAACTCCAGAAAGGTGAGAGACATTTGGCAACCGTGGAAAAGGAGTGCCTGGCCATAGTCTACGCGATCCAGAAGGCCAAGCCTTACATCTGGGGAAGACATTTTATTCTGTGCACTGACCATTCACCACTGCAATGGTTAAAGACAATGAAAACCCACAATAGTAAACTTATGAGGTGGGCTTTGAACCTGCAAGACTATGACTTTGAAGTGAAGGTGGTCAGAGGGTCAGTGAACTGTGTTGCTGACGCCTTGTCAAGAAGACCTGAAGAATGAAGACGGCGAAAGAAACATGGACTATGTATATATTTTGATGACAAAAAGTCAAATGTGTCTGTTTATTAAACATGTTGGTTTGTATGAATAAAGGTAACTTGATGTATTGTTAATGGTTAATGTTTAAATGCCTAATAGAGTGTAAGTATAAGTAAGTATGGTATTGTATGTTATTATATGACTGTTTTTGTTTGTTTTGGGTCCAGGTTGTTTTTTGGTGAAAAGCACCTTAGCTTTCCCCCTACAAAACAACTTATAAAGAGGGGAGGTGTTACATACAGCACTGATGTTACCTGTCTGTCATGGGTTTGGAGGGAAAGTTCCATCCTATGGGGAGTGGAAGGCGGGACATCAGGAGGAGGGGCTGTACTGTATATATATGTGGAGCGTGTGTGAGGAAGCTAGGGGAAGAAGCTGGAAGAGCTGAGAGAAGAAGCTTGAGTGGGAGTCTGTGTGTCAGACAGGGTACTACTGTGTGTCAGTCAGTACCAACCTGATAGGTTCAGGTGTCTGTATGGTTAGCCAGAACTGATAGGTTCAGGGTCTGTGCTTCAAGTTAAGTGTTCTGTGTGAACCAAACTGTGTGTATGTATGTTTGAGACTAAGCCACGTTACTGTATCTTATTCATTTGATCAGTTTATTTTCCCTGTGTGTGATTTAAATAAACCTTATTCCTTTGTTAGTTAAAAATCCATCCCTGGTCTGTGTGACTTCTTATAGGGAATGGTTGGTGGCAGCTTAGTGAAACTGTGGCATATCCCAGTAGGTCGTGGAACTGGAAGATGTGAGCATCCTGGAGGGGAGAGATGAGAAACCAATGAGCAAAGAAGGTAAGTGGTTGGAGAGTGAGAATACCGCCAGTGTTTGACCCATTGGGATGTTTGTTTGTCCAACTGATTGTGAACTCCTCTGTCAATATAGTTATTTATTTTTGAGTAATTATTTATTTTGTCTTTATTTAATAAATGTCTAGATTGATTATTGTAATGAAACCAAACATTCTTGAGAAATCTAGGTTGCTAGTGACCTTGACCAGGACCCTTTCAGATTCTTGGGGTCACAAGAAACAGCCCATCAGTGGATATTGAAGATGATGGTTTGGCGCCACACCACACAGCTCCTGTATTCGCAGACAGTTCAAAAGGTTATTAAGGTTCTAGCATTTTGGCATAAATAATATGATGATATGTCCAGACATTTGGTGGGGGAGGCAGGCAAAAAAGCAGAGGCAAGTCCTGTTGAATCAGAAATAGATACAACTCTGATAGAACTAGGCATGAGGCATCAGCTTGGATATAGAGGGGGAAGTGCACAGATACAGCTTCATTTATATGCACAGCCCTAAAAGAGGCAGCGCACCCACTCGTATCTATACAAAAATAACAACAAAACCCCACAAAAATGTTGTAGCATCTGAAAAACGAAGTGTTCTATTTCAGTGTGAACTTTCATGGATACGTTCACTTCTTAACACATGTGTCGATGAAAGCTCACATTGAAACATAACAGTTATTCTTTAAGGTGCTACAAAATTATATATGTATATAAAGGCTTCACTTGGATAACTCCAGAAAATTCCCTCTGCCCCAACTTCAATTTCCTTTCTGAAAGAAAAAAAAAATCAAAAATAAACAAAAAACTCAGTATAGATCTATTTCATAAAGGATAGTGAAAAAGAATGAAGGATTTTGAAATGCTTTGTTATATTAAAACTGCTATATAAATGCTAAATAACACGGTATGGAAGTTCTGAGCTCAGTCAAGATTGCCATAAATTATTTTTTTCCCAATTTGTTACTAGACAGGCAATTATGACTCTGTCTGCTGTCCAGACTGCTTATCAAACTGTGCAACAGGTACACAGCTTGATGTGGAGTGTAGGGCTTGGAGTTCAATCTAGCTCCAGTTAATCTTGCCTCAGAATCTGCCAAGAAATGTTATCAACTGTTTGTTACCTTATTTTGAATTAAATGAGCCATGGATTGAAGCCATGAGTTTTAATGATTTTTTTCCTTTCCTCTCTGCAAGAATTCATTAGTTCTTGTTTGATCAGCTTCCCCCATGTGAGATCATCTTTCCAACTGTTTCTAATTGCATATAAAGAAGAGACAGACTCACCATATTGGGGAAAACACCCTGGATAGCTGATTAGTCATCGTTCCAGTTTGTGTAAAAGCAAGAAGTAAGACATTCAGCAGTAAAAAAAGGATATTTTTTTCATCCTTCAGAGAATCGTGATAAATAATAAGCCAACCTGAGTATTATACTGACCCCAGCTCAGATTAGAATAGTTTGAACTGTTGTATTGGCCACCTTTGCAGGACTATCCCAACATTATCACACACAACCTGTGTTAGCTCGACACCTCAGGTGCAGTGGAGGATATTATCCTATTGCCACTAGTGATGAAAGGCTGTTTCTTTTGAGCTTGAAGACATTCTTGTCCCTTGGAGGACAGCAATCTGTCCTTGATCTGTCTTCAGGTGTGGTGGAGGGCCCATCTCCATACATCACCCAAGAGAGCCTCCCAGTTGGATATTTCTCCAATCACTAGCTAATACTGCTAGTTTGACTGCAGCTGGCTCATCTAGTACACAGACTAAATTTTATCCCTGTTTCTCTGGTAAAAGGTCTGTGTGTGTCTCTACTCAACCAAAAAGGAAATCTGAGTTTCAATACAGGGCAATGGTGGAGGAGGAGTGTTGAATAGATCTGAATAAGAAGATTTGGGGAGACAATCCAATCCATACCACCAGAGGACTGAGATAAGCAAAGCTCAGTCAGAAAGGCTTATTTCTAACTGTTTGTTTCTCTTGGAGAAAGCAATGTACAGTAATGTATGTACTATACTGCAGCAATGTATGTATCACATGTATGAAACAGCAGTGGGAAATCTTCCTTTTTGACCACAGTTCCAAAGCTGTCATGGAGGTTGTGAAATTCTGGGGACTGTACTCAAAACATTTTCAAAATACTTGTTTGAGTTCATATATATGTGCAAGCACTTTTGAAACTGGGAGCTGTAGACTTTGAGCTTTGTAGCTGAAACAGTAACTTGGTCAAGTAGTGAAGCAATGCAGGCTCAGCAGCGCGGAGCGCCATTGCTCCCCTCCCGGGATATCGCGAGACATGGTGAGTCTCGTGAATGTGGCCCAGGAGGGGAGGGGGAAATAATGCCCTATTTAAGGAGCGATCCCCCCTCCCATCAGCCTCTTCCACTGCAGAGAAGCCACCCGCCTGCCTTATGCATTACTGTGAGTTTTTCTGGTCATCTTTTGGGGCTGGATGGGAATTTTTGACCCGCATCCTGATTGGCCCGTGGAGGCAGGGAATTTTTTGCCTATCCCACACTGGTCAAGGTGCACAAGCATTTTGTAAGGGTGAAAAACAATTGGTCACACAGCTGGGCAGTGCAGATAGAACAGGTTTCGGTGAGTCCCCTTGCAATCACAGGTAATGTATAGTTCATCTGACCTCCCACGGCTGTTGATCATGCGATTACAGTGCTTGGGGGTGACTGATGGTCACCAAGGGGAAGGTGGCCCGAGGTGTGGGGGTGGTCAAATTTGGCCAGCCGCATTCTCGTTGTCTTCACAACCGCAAGATCTTGGGGCTAGGGACTTGCCCATTTGTTTGGTAAGGGGTCCGGTGAGACACCAGTGCAAAACCTGATTCCGCACTATGGCAGGGCCTCCCCTTTTATGGTGGGCAATAATTAATATTCCATAAAATGTGGCCCATGTATATCCTATAATTCTTGTCTTGCATCATTATTCTGGGGTAGGAGGAGCAATGTTATTGTTCAGCAGGGCTTATCAATATTATACAATGCAATTCTAAAAACAGGAGCAGCCCAATAAATAATTAAAACGTTGAAACTGGGCTATAGATCAGGACCAAATTTGTCACAGGTGTAGCAGACAATCTGCTCTTGTGCTGTGCCAAATTTGGGAAGATTTGTTCAAAAAACAGCCCTGAAAGTTGCTTTGTGTTTGAGTGAGAAGTGGTCAACTGATGAAAAACAGAGTTTGTTTCTGGGATTTTCTCTTGCTTGGTGCCAATTTGTGAATTATAGTGAACACAAGAGGGTATCCTGAAGACCACCGTGATTTGCAGCTATTTTGGCATTTTTAATCAAAGATACAACACAATATCTCACATTCATAAACAGAAGAGTTGTGTTTTGTTTTTTTAAAAAAAGAATTAAATAAATTAATCCACAGAGGCTAAACCTGTGGAAATAAAGAACAGGGATACACCTATTATTCATACATGGGAAGAAAAAGCTATATAGTGAGCCACACCTCACACTGAAGTTACCCATTTTCATTGCCTTGGCATACCAGAGATTATCTGGATACATGTGAGTGAAAACATACCTGAATTATAGATGTAATCATTATTGGCATCTGGCAGAGGCAGGATTCAAATAAGAAGAGCAGATGTTGCTGAGTAATAGGAAAAGATTGCATCTCCCAAACACATCTAGAAGATAAGGGAGCAGTGAATGGCAAATCAATGAACTGATTCATACCTAAATGGCATCATCTGAATTATTTATGCTCCCCTCTACACTTCAGTAAGTTATATAACAATGTTAAAATTTAAAACTGAAGAGAAGTCTTAACAACGAACCTCAGCCAAAAGAGAACAGGGCTTTCATTTTAATCAGTTCATTTTACCTCAGCATTTATTTATATTGTGCTTTTATTGCTTTTGGTTCAGAGTAAACATATAACACTAATGTTTGGGCTCTCTGGATTGTTTTTTTTTTTTCCTTTTCCTTTTTGTGTGGGTCCGTATAATCAGCTCCCCACCAAGAAAGAGATTCTCAGCACGGCTTAAAAATAAAACACAATGTTTCTTCTTCAGAAAGCAGTTTTTGCCTGTCACTGCCATGGCTCTGTACTTTGGCTATAGATATGGAAAGACAAGAACCGGCTAGGTTCTGATAAAATCTATAGACAGAACTAGAGGTAGCATGTTCTGCATCATGCATCGAAGCAGCTGAAAAACTTTTTGGATCAGCTGTAGTTCTCTGGGGTTCTTGGATATCCAGAATCACTCTTCCTTTCATGATCTCTCACTTAATCTTCAAAACAACTCCAACCTGCAGTCTGACTTCCGTAGCAATGCTATTCTGTTACAGTTTGGATTTGACGACTGTGACTCTTCTGAAATAAACTTTCTGGATCGGCCATCAGTTCCTGTCTCAGACCCCAACTCCTGGATGCCATCAAGAGTTTGGCCTGAAAAACAGGGCTTCCTCTCACATCGTAAGGACACGTTAGCTGAATGTCTTTTCTGTTTGCAGGGGAAAAATATGAAAGGAGGCTGAAAACATGGCTGTGTTACTCTACTGCACACTGCACATTTGAACATGATTTAAATACACAGTGTGATTGATTTAATTGCTGCAAGAAGGACAGCGCTATTAAAATATATCAACTTTTAATATTCTATTTTGGGAAATCATTGACTCAAAGAACGTAATTTACTCCAATGTTTTAAAAATTGGCTAAGTAGTAATATCCTACTTATAACCAAATGCATTTAAAGATAAGCATCGGCATTACAAAACCTATACGAGCCTTCCATCCACCCTCTAGCCAAGAGTGAGAAGAAATTCCCAGAGTTAATGAAGATCCTGTTCATTTTCTCAACAATCAATTAATACTTCTAGCATAACGTTATTAAGCTCTGGAGCAGATGGTGCTCATCTTCTTACTGTAAACAGGCCCCTGTTCATTGCTGAATAGCCATTTTTGAAATGAGCATTCAAAGATATTCATATGGGGAGAGGGAGAGAGGAGCCTCCAGCATCAAATTTACATCTCCCTTGCATTGCATTTGAGTGGCATTGCGCATCTGCTGTCCTCAGAGCTTGAAAAAGTAGTTTTCTGGACAACAACTCCCAGAATCCCCCAAATTATGGATGCAGCCTTTCTTTGTATTAGAGATAGGCATGAGAGAGAATTTTGTTTGAGCTGGGCTGTTGCTTATTTTTAAAAACAAACAAACCGAGAATCATTCATATTTCCTGGAGTTACATGAAAACTACAGCAGTTCTGAGCTCAAAAACTGCAACTCAAACAATTAGGGAAAGTTACTGACTGGATGCATTATGTCAGGAACACTTGAAAGTAAATGTGCATTTTAGTGGGTTTTCTTCTTAAAATGAAAGCTGATACAAGGATGGGATTAAGTTTCCATACATGTCAAACAGACATGGACTGAATATTGATCAATCTGTCCATTTTTAAAGATGGGGCTTTTTTCAATCTCACATGTGCGTAAGAAGACTATTATTATTACTAGGAATGAAACTCCAAGGCAAAGCTTATGTGAATCAAACTAAATATCTTGAAGCTCATTTGAACACAAATTGCTTAAAACCATTGGCCATCACAATATATCAGCAACCTCACAAAAATATGACACTGACAATACATATTTACACATAAATATAAAGTGAGATGGTTTCCCTCCTTCCTTAAGCCCTTTGATGCTTAAAAGCTTACATAGTGCTGGCATTCTTTCAAAAAATCTGTATGTGGCCCACAGACAGTCAGGGATGCATGGAATGAGCAAATTGAGCTAAATATGACAGGAAGGAATTGGTGGAGAGGCAAAAGAAGGAAATGTAGGGGTTTACAAAAATGTTCACTGGTCTCAAAAGAGGTGCTGTCTTTTTCAAAAGAAGTAGCTATGTCAGTCTGTTTCAGCACATTGGCAAAATGAAAGGTTAGAGGAGCAAGAGAGTGAAGAAGTCATGGTAGTACTTTAAAGACAAAACAGGTTTATTTCAGTGTGATGTGAAATCTGAAAGCTCATACCTAAATAAATCTGTTAGGGTTTTTTTGTTTTTGTTTTATTTGTTTTTTGCTTTTTCCCTCTGCCTTTTTCCTTTCCTTTTTCCCATTTCATTACCCCTACCTTTTGACAGTTCTTTGATCTCAACATGGAATACTGATTCTAAGGATCCTTGCAGAAAGACTGAGAAAATATGCCAATTGTGTTATGAATTATTCTTGACTTGTTAGGATTGTCGATAGGAGCATATTCATATATAAAAATCCCATCCCTCAAAAGAGTTTCTGTTGCTCTTGACAATGACTGTGCACAGCTAGATCTTATTGGTTACATAGTGCAATGGCATCATAATGGGTGATATATGACTAGGATCACTTAAGTCAGAAGGGAACAGATTAAAACTGGCAGGGAAGTAGTAGAAGCTGCTGCTGCAGCAGCTGTAGCTGTAAGAAATAATTAGAAATGAATGAATGAACAGCTGTGGACAACAGCAGAGAGGATCAAGAAGTTTCTCCAAGGAAGTCTCCCCCATCTCAGCCAAAGTCTTTATTTCTGAGGTAATGTGAAGCCGAGAGAACTACTGATTCTAGTCTTCATCTTCCTCAGTGTCCTGACATTCTTGGCTCTTAGAGGCATAAGGTTGTAAACAAGATGAGGGATGGGTTGGAGTCAGATGGTAGGACAGGGCTGCTGAAAGAAACCGGGAAGCTGTCCATAAGGCAGCTATTATAAGGATGTAGACTGTGTGGGAGGTGGAACCAAACTGCGAATAAGACTTGTTTACTGGGTGAGTCAACCTCACATGTTCTGCTGCAGCAGCAAAGGCCTTGTTCCTAGAAACAGTTAAACTACAGGTCTTTGAAATACAGCTTCTGTCAAGTTTTGTTACCATCTTTACTTTTGGAGTTCAGGGGATGTTGAAGTATAGCAAGACCCAAGAAAAGAACGGGAGTTACATAACCTAGTATCCAGAGCTACTGAGGTTTCAGAGGGAGGTGTCCTTCCATTCTGCCAACTATAAGTCTTTTATTGGGGGATATCCTCTATCCTGTGGTGTCTTTCGAAGTGGCCTAAGAAATGCCCATTGAAGACCCCTGCCTCATTTTGATAAACACCGATGGAACAAGCTCAAGAAAGCTTACCTGAGATAAAGAACAAGATGGTGTTCTCCAATTCCATATATAGGAGCCACTGACAATGAGACATTGTTCTCTGCAACTGCCACACCTTAGAACAGCAGAAGAGCATAATGGATTCCAGGCAGATCATGTACCACATGTCCACTGTCCTCTAAGAGGAGATAACACATGAGAGGCTCAGATGGAATGACCAGAGGGTTCTTCCTGCTGCTCCTTAGAAAGTGCTACCTGAGGTAATGGCCCCAGGATGCCAAATCATTGGATCCACCCTGCAGATGAATAATTATGATTTCCCCAATAAATAATGTGATCTTTAAATACAGTACACTACTGTGATACACATTTCAAGTAATTGAAAAATAAATATATTATTACCATCAGTTCTGATGGTATAAAAAGCAAATGATCTACATTTATGTTGGGGTGAATTTTTGAACAAGCTCCCTTCTAAAATGTTTTAAAGACATCTTTCACCCCCCACAGATACAGTTTAGACCCCAGATTCTTAACCTGTGGTCCACGGACCCCTGGAGGGATAAACTGTCCTCACGGGATCTGTGAAGGCTTGAAGAAATGTTATGATTAGAGATGGGGGTATTTATATTTGTATACGAATACCCCCACACAGGTGGACATAACGAGGGTCCATCCCCCTGGGGCCAGACTGTTCACTCACCTTCCGCTGTTGCCACAGGGTCCATGCTCCCTTCCTATCCCTCTGGAGCTCACGGTCGAGAAGCTACTCTTCAACCTGGCGGTGAGGCTCATCTTCCCACCTCCTGCCAGGAGTGGCTCGCAAAGCGAATAAGAATACCCCTATCTCTAGTTATGAACTTTCGCAGTTAAAATAGAATGAATGAATGAATGAATGAATGAATGAATGAATGAATGAATGAATGAAAGAAAGAAAGAAAGAAAGAAAGAAAGAAAGAAAGAAAGAAAGAAAGAAAGAAAGAAAGAAAGAAAGAAAGAAAGAAAGAAAGAAAGAAAGAAAGAAAGAAAGAAAGAAAGAAAGAAAGAAAGAAAGAAAGAAAGAAAGAAAGAAAGAAAGAAAGAAAGAAAGAAAGAAAGAAAGAAAGAAAGAAAGAAAGAAAGAAAGAAAAGGAAATGTGGAACAAAATCTTAATTTCCCTTGCTTGTTTGTGTAAAACTTGGCTTTTCTTTTTTAAAAAAAACATTTTTTATTAATTTTCCAGTCTATCTACATTGTTTGTGCTTGTCAAACATCGTGTTACATACTTGCTTGCAATTATTTGTTTTTTCTCAGTGACTTCCCGATTATCCCCCCAAATTACAACCATCTTTCAAACCATTTATATACAGATTTTAGTATATAATATAACTACTATCATAATATTATTCTCATATTATATAAAGTTCTCAGGATCTTCTAATAACATTCTTATTGAAAGTGGTTCCAGATCCATGACCCAGCTTTATATCTAGTTTAGTTTGCCTAAAATAAAAAATCACCATATTACATCTTTACCCTGATTCGGGCTCCCTTATTTCAATTTAGTTCTCCTTTTAATATATAAAATATACCCTTTTACAGATCCAGATGATAAATATAAACATGTTTCCAATATTAAGGGGCCCTTCCTTGTTTTCCCTTTTTTCATCTTTCTAGGTAATTCCCTCTCTGATTCCTCTTTTTTCATTCCCTGCTATATCTCTAAACATTCTGTCATCTTTCATGTCCTCTGAAACCATTTTGTAGTTCTGATTTATGTCCACTGACTCCTTTTGTACTTGGTCTATCTTCAATGAGTCTTCCAGGCTTTTTTTGGTTAATTTTGCTGTTTTTTTTCCCTTTGTCTTCCCCTGGTACTCTCCTCTGGTCCAAGACTGATGTTTCTCTTAGGTTAACTTTCTCAAGCTGCTGCTTGGTTTGGCATACATCATCTGTGATACTCCCATTTCCTTCCTTGTTGTTTCCTGTTGCTTGTGGACTATAGTCCTTCTGATGTTGATTAGATAATTCTGTCTCTTGATAATGAGATCTCACGGTTGTTAATATTTTTTGAAGCATAGATTTTATTTCATTCCAAAATTGTCCTTGTTGTGCCTTTCTGTTTCTGCTGCCTAGATGCTTATAAACAGATATTCCAAATTTCCAGAGTCATTTCAAGAGTTCCGCTTTGGCTATGTAAAGTTGAACCAAATTCGAACCAAGGAACAGTTTTTGAAAAGTCCACTTTAGGGTTAATTCCAGCCAGAAGCTCACGAGGAAATAAACAGTTTTTCAGACTTAAGCAACAACAGTATATTCAAGGTCACATCTTCTGGGAATCATTCCAAATGCTCTGGATAGTCAAAACAATGTCCGCACTTAATTTGCAGGAAGGTCTCTTAAGCTTATAACGCCAGGTTGTAAATATTCTTAAAGTATAATTTAAAAAAGTTACTTTCTTCAGCTATCCCTCTCACCAGATTTTCTACCGCTTTAAAAAGTTACTGAGATAAGATAGCAATACTTTTTTTCCATATGTAGGGGTACATAGGCAATTAGTTGTAAAAAGATTCTCACCCAATGGAAAAACAGCGATGCCAGGTGCTGTTCCTTGCTTCTCTCAGCCGGCTGCAAGCGACTTGGAATCTTGCCGAAGCTGCTTATTTCTGCCTGTTGGCTGATTAGGGAGTTTCCTGGATCTAACCGGGGTGGCCGCCGCCCCCCGTGATCAACAGGCTTTCTCCCCCAGTTCACCACCGCTCCAGGGTGGTTCCGACACCCTACGGTGACCCAAAATGAGTCAGAATTCAGCCCAGGAGACAGAGCTCTGCCCTCCTGCTGCTGTCTCGTCACGACGTCAAGCCGGAAGTCGTCCTAAAACTTGGCTTTTCTAACCTACCACCTCTATTAAAAATGAAGAAAATATCAGTTATGAAAATAACAGTTTGGTAGCAAATAACTGTTTGATATTTCTGCACATAGTGAGAACATGGAACTGAATGACGCTGAGTGGCTGAGAGACAGCACGTGACATTTCTTGCTACTGCATAGACAGTCAGACGTTGCAGGAAGAGAGAGTAACAGTGTGAGTGAGTGTTCAGACAGACCTCGTGATTGTGTTTCATCTTTCATTTCTCCAAATAAAACCATTTGCTTATTATCAGGTAAAGCAACTTTTCAATCTTATCACAGTGAATTTCACAACAATACATTGCCTCAGAAGGGATTGCTGGATGAATCTGAAATGTAAAAGAACATATTATTTTGATGAGGATGCATCTTGTTCAAAACAAAATGAAGCTCCTTCAAGTCATCTTAAAAAATGTCGCCATTGTAGCAAGGAATATCTGTTGACTGGCTTCATGTATACAGGCCCCAAAGACAAGCAACTACCACAGTGTGTGTTGTGATACGAGATACTGAAACCATCAAAATTCTGAAGACATCTCAATACTAAACATAAAGAACATGCCACAAAGAGCACAGATTTTTTTTTCAAAAGATGAGCATGAACTTCGAGAAAGTAAGAAAATGGTTTAAAAGACTGCAACTGGTTATAACAATGAAAATGCAGTGAAAGCCTTATTTGAAGTTTCTCAGCTAATTGCAGAAAACAGAAAATTGCACACAGTAGCTCAAGAACTGATATTACCTGCTGCAAAAATCATGGTTTCTGCATTGCCCAACAAGAAAGCTGCCAAGGACATTTCCATAATACCTTTGTCAAATGAAACAGTTAAGAAGCGAATCAACAGTTTGTCAGCCAATATCAAAGAACAATTATTAGGAGGCTGCTATACTTGAGCTGGTTTGTTTCCTTTAGTGTGTTGGTTGGGATTGTTCTGATGATTAGATTTGCATCACTCAGTAGATCTTTTACTGTGTTGATTTTTTTCTTTTGCCATCTTTTCTAGTTTTTGCAATTCCAATTCCAAAAACACTTTACTCCCGATGATAAACCTTCTCTGGTCCATTAATCGGTATTCAGTTGTGTCACTGTCTGGGTGTTTCCTTTTCCAAATTTCCATCATTCTTTTTTGAAAACCACAGGCTGTTGGGTTTGCCTCATAATAACATTTAATAATTTACCAATATTCAGCGAGAGCCCAAGTTTTGCGTTTACATTGTTCCAGTAGCTTTGCAGCAGCCTGTCTGCCTTCCTCAACAGGGTCTCCTGAGCCCTATAACCTATTTGTCACCCTGAGGATTTCCCGCCATGGTCCTCGCCCTGCCACCAGTGCTGCCAACCCCTTTCCTCTTCCCCTCATTCCCTCACTAATGTCTCCATTCTCCTTACCCTGCTGTCAATCTTAAGAGTTCTCCTCTACCTTGTTCCCTCTTTGCTGCCACCGCTACACCCTTTATTAGACATGGGGGATGAATATGAATCAAAATGGAGATTCCATGCAAACCCTTAGTATCCGCACACTCCTCCTTAAAACTCAAATAATATTTTACTCTGAAATACTCTAAGAAACAGGCTTCATTGAAACTAATAATGGTTGTTGTAGGTTTTTCAGGCTGTTTGGCCGTGGTCTTAAGAACAGCCCGGCAGACCTACAACAACCATCGGATCCCGGCCATGAAAGTCTTCGAGAAACTAATAATGATTCCGCCAACAAATATAATAGCTTTCAACTAATCAACAGAAATGTCAATTTTGCTTTTGCATTTGGAATTCAGTATTTTGTCCTTTAACTAAAGGCCCTTGAATTACTGATGACAAGAAGAATCTAATGAATGTGTGAGACAGCATCCCCTGTTCAGAAGGTACCGATAATTTTTCATTCTCCTCCACTCTGTAAGTTCCCCAGAGAATAAAAGTGACATTTACTATATCCATGTTTTGCACTTCCTAAGAGCAAGACTTCACTGAGTTCCTCAGGGTTTGTTGTTATGTGCCCTGGCTTCAGGCCACTGCTGTCTTTTCTGAGGCAATTTTTCTCATTTTTAGTCTCCTGCCACTTTCAACTTTCCCAACCTTACTGTCTTTTCCAGTGAGTCTTGTCTTCTCAAAGTACAATAGCATCAGTTCCATCGTGTTTTGCTTTTAGAGACAGCTCGGGTTGATCCAAACTGACATTCACTTATTTGTCTTTCTGCTCTTCCATGATGTCTCCAAAGTTCCTCTCCAATTCCACATTTCAAATGAATCAATTGGAGATAAAGCAGATGCTTGTTTGATACTCTTGCCTTTGGGAAATACTGCTGTTTCTTCATGTTCTGTCCTAACTGTAGCTTCTTACCCAGAGTATAGGTTATGCATCAGGGCAGTCAAATGTTGTGACTCACCTATCTCCTTCAGAATGGTTCATTAACTTTCCATGATCCACACAGTCAATGTTTTTACTATAATCTTCAAAGCATAAGTTGATTTTCTTTTGAATTTTTTTGGTACACTCTGGTACAGTGGTCGGGGAACACGGATAATTTCTCCAAATGGGTTAAAGTGAAAATCCTGGGGGTAATGAGCAGAGTGTTACCCCCCTCCCACCCACCACCCACCCTCTGCAGCCAAACCTCAAATTGTAAGCCACCTCTCCCTGTTACTTCCTTGGTTGCAGCAGGGCACTTGTAAATCCTCCATTCTTTCAGAGATTGGAGATAAGCCTGCTTGATTGGTTACAGCTGTGGATTAGCCCTGCGCAATCAATCAATCCAGGGTTTCTGAATGACTGCTTCTTCCAGAAATGAATGCAAGCAAACAGGAGGAGGGAAAGGATCAAGTTAATGAGGCAAGGAGGGAAGGAAGGTGTGAGAGACCGAGGGCTTCAGCAACCATACTTAAATGTATGGAGAAAATGTATGGAGAAAATGGAGGGAGGGTGGGTGGGTGGAGTGTGTGTGTGTGTGTGTGTGTGTGTGTGTGTGTGTGTGTGTGTGAGAGAGAGAGAGAGAGAGAGAGAGAGAGTGAGAGAGACTGACTCAAAACTATGAAAAAGAACAGGCAAGCAAAAGAGAAAGCCAATAAACGAACATCTTGTGTTTTTGTATTTTCTTCTCTATAGTCTTAAAGAGACATAGACAATAATCAATTTGTTTCATTAGATGAAGTTTATTAGGCAGCATTCTTTCTGTGACATTCAAAAAAATCACAATAACTAGAATAATAAAGCAAGACTATAGATCTTTCTCAGGTCCACAGGAGGTGGAATTGATGTAGCCCTAGAAAAAGAAAAAAGAAATGGTTCCACTGGTGATTCTGTTTTCCATCGGATGTGGCACAGTGCAAATTAATACGGAGTGCCACATCGTATAGGAAAGAGAATCACTAGAGGCACAATCTATCCTTTTATTCAGGTGTACAGTGGTGCCTCGCATTACGATGTCAATTCGTTCCAGCAAAATCGCTGTAGAACAAAAACATCGTAAAGAGAAATTAAAAAGCCCATAGAAACACATTAAAACCTGATTAATGCATTCCTATGGGCTTGAAACTCACCGTCCAGCGTAGATCCTCCATAGCACGGCCATTTTCGCTGCCCGTGCAGCGAGGAATCCATCCCAGAAAAAAGCAGGAGGCAATTTTTTTACCAGCAGCCATTTTGAAACTGCCGATAGCTCTAGGAAAATTGTCGTTTTGCGAGAATTGGTTCCCAAAGCAGGGAACCGATCATCGCAAAGCGAAATTCCCCCATAGGAAATATCGTTTTGCGATCGCTTTTGCGATAGCAAAAACTTCATTGTAATGCAATTTCGTCGTCAAACGGAGTGCTGGTCTTGCGAGGCACCACTGTATATATCTATACGGAAGCTTTGTACAGTATCTTTATTGTATGTATGCATATGTATATATGTACGTACAGTGGTGCCTCGCTTAACGAGTGCACCGTATAACGACGAAATCGCATAGCGATCTGTTTTTTTATCGCTAATGCAATCGCTTACCGATGGCTCCAATGGGCGAAAATCGCATTGCGAAGACCGGTAAGCGTTTCACTTACTGATCTTCGCATTGCGACACCCGACAATCAGCTGTTCGGCAGTTCTAAAATGGCCGCCGCAATCATTTTCGCGCCCTGCCCTCGCTTACCGAGGGCGCAAAAATGGCATTGCAATGAGGAAACATCGCATAATGGTGAGTAAAGAAGCCATTGGAATGCATTAAACTAAGTTACATACATACATAAACCTTTATTGGCATTTGATTACAGTAAGAAAAATAGACAATGTAACCAGGGAAGTAAAGAGGGGGAAGGTTAAAACTGAAGTTGGGAGTTTAATGCATTCCAATGGCTTTTTCTGTCCCATTTAGCGATGTTTCGTCATAGCGAAGGTTAATCCGGAACGGATTAACCTCGCTATGTGGGGCACCACTGTATATGAATACATATGAATTGTATAAGTGTGTGTGTGTGTGTGTGTGTGTGTGTGTGTGGTCTGTGTCTGTGTGTAAGTATAAATAGTCCTGAAGTGTTCAGATCATGAGTTGGAGAAGATTAGGCAGATAAGAAGATATTAGGAAATTATAATACAGTATTATGATATTATGATATAGAGGACATTATGAGGCATTGTGAAGCATTCACTGATTAATGTATTATATTTATATTCTATATAAAGAGAAAACTTGGATTGTTGAGAAGGCAGACATTTAAGTCTTGTTGCACAGTGATTTTCTATCTATCTATCTATCTATCTATCTATCTATCTATCTATCTATCTATCTATCTATCTATCTATCTATCTATCTATCTATCTATCTATCTATCTATCTATCTATCTATCTATCTATCTATCTATCTATCTATCTATCTATCTATCTATCTATCTATCACTCATCTAGTATGTGTCTACTCTGGGTGGTTTACATAGAACATAAAAATTACATTGCAGTATTACAGTGAAGTATCTGCTCACAATCTGAGTTCAATTTTAGGATGGAAGGCTTGAGGTTAACTCAGCCTTCCATCTTTCCAAGGTTGGTAAACTGTATCCAGCTCATTGGGGTGGGAGGGGCACAAAGTGCAGTGTGCATAATGAAATTGTAAACTGCCCAGACAGTGTGTTGAGTACTATGGGGCACTGCACAGTATATGCAATGCACTTTGCTTTGCTTTGCTTTAATTACAGAGATGGGGAGAAGAAAATAGGAAGGAGAATAATCAAAATCATCTTAGGACTTACAGAAGCTCTCGCTCACTCACTCACTCTCTTTTCACTATGCATGCCTGTCAGTGAAGGTTAAGAAAACTAGTTCTTACATGTCAGATTCCCCATAACAGGCTTGGGGTTTATGGAGAAGATTTCACAGGATAAGCTTTAAGCCTCTTAGGATCAAATGCAGCTTTTGAAAAAGACACATCAATCAACAATGACCCTTGACAGTGATAAATTGAATAATGAATCTTAATTGCACCTATTTTCTTCACTTTGGAGGTAAAGTTTATATTTAAAATACAGAGATTCTTGTCAAGGTGACTTGAAGGTAGATGTTGTAATGGAGTTGAAGCAGTGTGGGATGTGTAGTGAGAGAAATGTAAGGTGGAGTCAGACAGGTTCTGTGTGAAGATGATTTGAGAGACATTGGAATGTGTTTTTCTAAGTGCTATGAGAGTGTTTTTCTGAAGACTGATACAGCATGGTTCGAGATAAAGCTGAAGGTCAGACAAAGAGGCCCGTGGAAGACTCAACATTCTGAGCTAATTGGTGAAGAGATAAAACACCTGGATTTCTGTGGGAATTGAGGGTGGAGGAAGGTGTTACAGCCCCTTGATGCTAATTGGTTAAAAGCCATGAAGTTTCAAGAAGAAGGGAGGAGTTAATGTAGAAAATGGATGATGGGTTATGTGGGAGAAGTTCGATTCCATGATGATGAGAGAGAGAAAGAACTTGATGGTTTGAGTATGTGGCTTGAAGGAGAGAGAATGTAAGTAAAGAGAAAGAAGGAGGTGGGGCTAGCCCACCTTAGCCCACCTTAGTAGTATTTTTTTTATTTTAATGGGGATTAGTTATGTTATTTAACTGTAATAATCTTTGAATATGTTCTTTATGCTAAAGCTTGAGCAATATAAACTGATTCTATGAAACTCTAGTTTTCTAATAAAAAGATAATAATAATTCTTACAAAAGGACTGGTCTCTTGAACAGCAGGGCCTGACTAAGTCCAGGGAGTGGAGAGGGCCACAAACTAGATATCTTTAAGAGTCCTACCTAACTGAGCTGTTGTGAGTTCTAAGAAATCACAAAGCCCATGTGTCTGTACTTGCAAAGTACTGGGTACAAGTAAAGCATTCTTTTAAGGTCAGACTTGTTCAAGGGGCTTACGCTACCACAATGCTGAGGTATTGGGACTTGCCTCAGTGTGAAGGTGGTAGGTAAGTGGCCCGTGGAACTCTCTGACTGTGTGCTAAACTCTTCTTAGGGAGGCTAGGATGTCAAGAGGTTCATTTTATCACAGATTTGGGTTAGCAGTAACATTTAGGTCTTAAAGCACATTATCTACTGCTGAAGCATCTTTGATGTGAGAACAGAGCTGACAGGAAGCCTCACAACTTAGAATGTTCCTTTGAGTATGAGTTTGAATAAAGCTTACTGGGAAATCTAGGCCAAACCGACCAATTCCCTGACTGGCTTTCCCCCAACCAATACATGAAAGCTACTGCTGTCTCTTATCTTTATTTCCTTTCCCCTTCCTTCTTTTAGGTCTATTCCTAGGCCTGCATCTGTATCTACCCTTAGTAAAGCCAAAACGTAGCATTTTTCATTTAGTATTTGATGACATTGAAATCAGAATATGAAACTGTTGGACACACTCAATGGGCACATAGTGTATTCATAGGACTACAGTGGTGCCCCGCATAGCGAGGTTAATCCGTTCCGGATTAACCTTCGCTATGGGGAAACATTGTTAAGTGGGACGGGGAAACCCATTGGAACGCATTAAATGAATGGGCCCAAAACTCACCGGTCTCTGATGTTTCCCCATGTTGCGGCTGCCATTTTGGGTGTCCTGGCGGCCATTTTGGGTGTCCCGGTGGCCATTTTGGGTGTCCCGGTGGCCATTTTGGGTGTCCCGGTGGCCATTTTTTGTGTTCTGGCAGCCATTTTGGGTGTCCGGCGGCCATTTTGGAACCGCCGAACAGCTGTTCCCCCATTGCAATGCGAGGATGCCCTCGCATTAGCAATGGGGAAATCCGCATCGGTATGCGGATTCTTCGTTAAACGGTGCACTCGTTATGTGAGGCACCACTGTAAAACATGAGGTATAGGGGAGGAATCCAGCCTACAATCTCCTCTTGATGTTTCCCCAGGCAACAGTTAGTCTTGGGGGCAGGAGGCTTCTTTTGCTTTCACTGGGAAGATTATCCTGTCATTCAAAGTGGATGACACAGTGACATAGGAACTGAAGGGAAAGGTTAAATCTGTACCCACCAGCGCACTGTGAAATTTCTCATATTTGTTTCATGATGCCGTTGTTGTAGAGTTTTCAGGTTTTGGTTAAATTCCTCAAGCTGCACAGCAGACGTGCAGGGATTTACAGAGCAGAATAGCTTCATGTTCCTCAGAGTAGTCCAACCCTTTTCTCATTAACTGGCACTTACAGTCTCAATACCTCACTCTGAAACATTTTTTAAAAAGAAGACTAAGAAGTTTCATTACTTAACAGATCAACAGGAAACTGACAAACATGACTGCTTTCAACAACAGATTAAAGAGAAGGAAAGAGACACAGAGCAGAGAGGCAGGGCTCTCTTTGAATTCAGAGGCAGGAGGGAACTATGGGTTAGTGCTGGATAGATTGACAGTCACCCCAGCCCAGAAAGGTCCCTCCCAGCCAAACCTACTAAAGGCAGCATACAAGGTTGCAAAAACTCAAACAGCACTTAGACCCAGAGGCAGGCCTACATTTTTGGGACCCTGAACTCTTATGGGGCCTCCTTTGCAATGAGTTCTAGATAATCACTGTAACTCCTTCAGTGGGGTTGTTCCATGACAGATCACCACACTTTTTTAAAAAAATGTGGACTAAAATCCTTCTGGGTTTTGGGGCCCTGGAGCTTAAAATTCATTGGTTTCATAGTAGATCTGACCCTGCTAAGTTCAAAGAGAAGCTTTTAACTTGTACTAATGGAAGGTTCTTGTTGTTGTTGTTGAGATTTTGCTGTGGGAAAAGAACTGTAGACCAGCTGAATCCTTGAACTGCCTTTTTGTGCAATTAGACCTAGGAAAAGCTCCTGTTGGCTTGAATAATGCCCTCCTTTGCACCCATTATGCATAAAAATATGTGTGTATGTACTGTATTGATGTGTGTTTTAAACATGAGCAGTTGTTTGTATGTGTAGTTGCTATATGGGTGTGGGTATATGTTAAATGTTAGAATGGGAGGGCAGGACCTGTTGACTCCTAGCACGTGATCTACAATACGTTCCTACTAAGGCAATGTACAGGTAGCTCTTATGTGAAAAAAACGATCCTCACCTCTACAGAAAAGAGATACTGCGCTATACTGACTCCTCCTCTGCTCCCACTTTCTTTTTACAATCAACAAATCCTCTGGGTTTACACATGATCTGTGGTACCGAGAAATGAAAACCCACGTTTATCTTCTAATGGCCAGTCACACAACAAAGCACATTACATGCAAGGTACACAGTTGTGGAAAATTCTAAAATCGACATCCTTCATCTTCTGAAAACACCTATTCTAAAAATATGAGCCTTAGAGGGACACAGAAACTGCAGTTTGAAAAGGAAGGAAGGACAGCCGTGCTTGCTAACCAGAAAATAATTTTATGATTCTTTTTCATTTCAATTAATAGTGCTTTGGGATGGATGTCAACAGAATGTATCAGAGGCAGCCCCTTTGTTTTTACTTTATGTCATGACTATGTAATCTCTGGTAGAGATAGGCACGAACCAAAAAAATTGTGGTTTGTGGTGGTTCAAGGTTCGTGGCTACCCACAAACCATGAACTTTCTGAACTTTTGGAAAAAAAAAATAACCATGAACCAGTTTGTTTATTTTTAAAGGTCATGCCTGGGTGGGGAGGGGAATCTAAACCCCACATCCTTGTGCCATCCACCTGCTCCTTCCCACTGTCCCCCTCACCTCCTTACCTTGTGCCAAAATCTCCTCCTCTTCCTCTAGCATCGAATATTCCCCCTAATTTTCTGGAGTGATGGGGGGAGGTGGAGCCCTGCCCTTTTTGAATAGGGTTCCAGCTACAACAGGAAGCAGATGGGCAGCCCTAATCCAGCACCATATGGAGAGGGAATGTTGCCTCTGCCACTGCCATTTTCATAGACAGAGGTCTAGCTTCCCTTCTGAGAGTGCAGCTTGCTGTCTCTTCACATGGCATACCTGTCAACTGACAGGTGCACACATGTGGAAAGACAGCTGCCTGTCTTCCATGAGCCAGGCCTGCTACATCGGCACATGTGCATGCTCTGCACATGCACCCAGGTCCCAGTTGATCAGGGAGATCAACTGGGACCCTGGCACATGCGCAGAAAGCAACACCAAGGCTCCTGAAAGGCCACACTGCTACCACTGGCACAATAATGGAGGAGGTGGAGGTGGAGGTAGAGGCAGGACCAAGTAGGAGGTTGCGAGGCAGCAGGAAGGGAGCAGGGGAAAGGGGTGGGGGACAGGATGTGGGGGTGAGGGGGGAAGAAAATGGGCAAAACCAAACAACTGAACCAAAAATTGCTTTAAAAGGTTAGTTTAGTTTGTTTTGGTTAGTTGATCTTGACAAACCCGAACTGACCAGAGCCAATGGATCAGTCATTTTTGACAAACTTCCTAGTATGTTTTTTGGTTTGTGCCCATCTGTAATCTCTCGTAACAAAGGCAGTAGTTGAGTGTACAAGCTTCCAGAGTCAGTGGTATTTGTGACCCATTGCTAACTGGAAGACATCTGCATCCACAGCTAGATGCATAATAGGTGACTGTTGCTGACATCAGTTCCCTTAATAATAAGACCTACTTAGTAGGTAGAGTTCACCTAAGTGACCACATTTTGAGCCATGCATGACACAAGCAATATTGTGAAAAAGGGAGAAAAACATAACCCTATCAACATTCCCCAGACTGTGCATTATTTTTCTGTTCCTCTGTCATGTCTTCTCTTACTCACACTCTTCTAAACCAAACACACACACACACAAAGTTGTAAGCTTTCCTTATACAGAAATTGCTCCAGAAAATATTCAGAAAGAGTGAATATTTCTGGTCGTTCTGAGATCAGGAGGATACAGCTGTGTCTTCTTTATGGCTTGCTTGCTTTGTTTGCTTGTTTGGGCCGTGCTCAGCATGGATTTGATTGTGCACCCGGGAATTAGCTAATTAGTCAGTTAGCACTAATTTGCCACCACAACTTTTAAGATTTCAGGTACACAAGCAGAAACCATCAGTAAGATTCTGGCCAGTACTTTTAGAAGAGGCCATCTTGGCCAAGGGAAATGGGTGCAAACCTTGTGTGTCCAAAACTATCTTCTGTTTGGACTTAATGCCATTATGCCGCAGATGATAAACCCTCCCAATATATATGAGTTCTCCCATCTCTGGACATCACTCTACCAGATCTATATTTCATGCCATGAGTTGTGTTTTTTGTTAAATAGAGAAATCCCTGCTTGCCATAGCAACTGCTGCAGTTGTGGTTCCCCCTCCAATAATTTCTAAATGTGGCACATAAACAGATAAAGTGAGCGCTCCTTGTTCTTCGTTGCTTCACAGAAAATCAAACGATGGCAAGAACATCATTTTTACTGATTGAAATGAAACCAAGATACTGTAGCATAATGAATTCACGATTGCCTGGTGACACTGGTAAGAAAACCTGAGCTCCTGTTCATTTCTCGTGTTCCTGTCCATATTACCTGTTTCTAATAAAATGGCCTGATATTGATTTATATTTTTTTTTAAAGGCAAAGAATCAACAGCGCTCCAAATTAAAAACTAGGCACAGAAGGGGAAAAAATAAGGCTCCTGGAAGTGTTACGTCAAACTACATGTACGTTTATACAGTACTATAACAGGGGCAGCACTGCAGTCTCACCAGGATTGTGGCAGGAAGCGGTAGGGAATTTGTACCAGTATTCACTCAAGCAGAAGGGCACTGTAAGACTTAATTTCGTTTTTCTTGTACAACTTTCAGTCCATCTGTATGAATGCCCATGTAAAAGGGCCCTTGGATCAAATCCATAACTATTGGGGGACATCACAGGGGCTTTCCCCACAGAAGCACCCCCCTCCCCTCCCCTGCCTGTCAGTTTTACAGTAGGGTGAGCCCCTGCTTCTATTAATGAGCGTTAAAAGATGAGGGATGTGATAAGTACTTGCAAAATGTCTTATTCTTTGTGAGTTGCTGAGGCTTCTTCCTATATCAGAGAGATTTCACACAGCTTCCACAGAAATGAATCTCAGGTCTCATCCTGCCCCCGTTTTTTACCTGTTGCTCTATACAGGAAACTGCCAAATCCCGTGCAGTTTAATGCCCCTTCTTGTGAATTCTGCACAGGAAATATGTCATTCTGTCCAGGAAATATAACAATTCTGCCTAGCTTGCTGTGTCTTCTGCTCTTCTGATGCATTCTGCAAGGCAAGACACCATTCAGCACAGGAATGGCAATAATCTGCGCAGCTTTGCATTTCTTCCAGAAAAAAAAATTGCCTGGGGAATTTCCCCCCACAATATTTCCTGTGAGGTTTCTCGAGGAAGGAGGGAATTTGCACAGAGGTATCACACTGCTAGGAGTGAGGGGAGATCCTTCCCTTCATTTCTGTCCAAGAACAAGAAGCTGTGAGGTCCATATCCTTAACAGGGACTGCCATAAAAACGGTTACCATGCAGGGAAAATGCATTTTAATGCAAATACAAAACCTATTGAGAAGTGGTGAAATTGTCATGTGATTGCTTTACATAAGGGGGGGGGGAGAATATAAAAAGAGTCATGCTGGATCAGAGCGACTGCCTATCTTTTTCAGATTCCTGCTTCTCATTGTGACAGCCCTGAGCCTATGGGAAATCTGCAAGCCAAGCACAGAGGCAGTAGCATTCTTTTTAAAGGCAAAAAGTTACTGTTCCTCCCCAGTAACTAGATATGAATATGTTAACACAGTGGTCCTCAACCTTGGGCCTCCAGATGTTCTTGAACTACAATTCCCAGAAGTCTTCACCACCACCTCTGATGGCCAGGATTTCTGGGAGTTGAAGTCCAAGAACATCTGGAGGCCCAAGGTTGGAGACCACTGCTTTAACACACTACTCAGTGCTTAGAAGGGCCAGCCCAAAATGTGTTACAGAGTTTAAAATTTTGGTAAAATTCCTCTAGTTATGCAGCAAAAAATTCACAGGGCAGAATTAGCTTCAAGTTCCCCAGAGTAGACCACCTCTTTTTCTCATCCACTGGCACTTAGTCTCAATAACTCACTCTGAGACATTAGTTGGAGAAAGAATAAAGATTTTTATTACTTACAGTTGAATAAATAACAGCAAACTAAGAATAGACATGACTGACTTGCAGCAACAGGCCTTAAGAGACACACTGGCATCCAACACACTGACAGAGAAGGAAAAAAAATCTTAGCAGAGGGGCATGTCTCTCTTTGAATTCAGAGGCATGGAAGGAAGGCAGTGTGTGAGGTTTGCAAAAACACTAACAAAACATTTTGTTATTTGAGGTGAGTAGGTCCCCAGGCACACAGTCAAGGTGCAGAGTTATATGAGGTCAGCCAAGTTATTTGGGTACTAGAAACTGAAAACTCCACAAACACATCTTTCACTCCCTGGCAGTAACTATATAATAGCACCACATCAAAAATCTGCAGCTGTTTTATGACACTCAGCACCTGTTGCCTGAAGTAGCCTCCTCACCCTATGGAGAGGGCTGGCTTGTTTGCCCTGCCCTGTTATCAACAAAACCTGTGGAAGATCTGTGAGCTGATTTTACTAAACGAAGGTCTTTTTTTCTCAGGCAATGCTGTTTTCTTTTAGTCCTTCAGGCAGATGAGCCCATAATCTAAAAAAAAACCCCTCAGAATGTCTCTCACGGCATTCCTTAATCGAGTTGCCTCTGCAAGATGTTTCTAAATGTCAGCCGAGATCTCAGAACTACAAGAATGGGTGCCTCTGGGATGTCCCATGTGGATCATAGGAGGGAAAGAAGCATTTCTAGCTTGACCAAAAAAATGACACATACTGCTTTTTCCCCCTCTTGCTTGTTCACAGCATCTGGCACTCAAGAGGTATGTTAGCTTCATATGTAGGGGGGCCATGGCTGGCGAAAAATTGCTGGTAAACTTTTATCCTCACTAATATATTCAGTCCTTTAAAAAGCCATGCATATTAGATGACTTTGCCAAATCTTAAAGCAAGGAATTTAATTATTTATGAAATTATTATTATTATTTTTTCTCCAGTACATAAAGAGAGGTACATCTCTCCAGGGATCTTTCAACATACATCCCACATATTCTGAAGACAGGCATTGTGCTAATAACTATATGCTTCCTTTCACTCATCAGAAGAAAGGCATTGAGTATTAAAGGCTATACAAAACAGTACCTTAAGTATAGTGTGCAATTAACACATACACACACACACACACACACACACATACTTACCTACTTACTTACAACAAGCATGCATATGACAAAATAGGCATGGGGGTGTTGAAACCTTCTTTCATGTGTGTGTGTGTATAAAGAAATTTGGAGAAACATGTGGTTCAGGAAGTGTTAACCTCCCATCCTCATGCATGGCAGTAATGCCTTGGACTGGACATCTACAAATTTGCTTGTAAGTGAGAAAGAAAAAGAAGCTGGATTGCATCAGTTTAATATGGGCACCACACTGTTCTCAAGTACCCTGCCCCGCAGGCCCCCATTGCTTTTACAGAAGTTCCCTTCTGTCCTTTGAGAGAGGCAATGTTGCCATGTTTTGAGGGCCTCCTCCAACATCCATGGGCTCCTCAAACTCCCAATTTTGATTTTTTTTGAAAGAATTTTCTTTTCTAAAAGAAGGTGCAAGGGGACTTTTTTTGAGAGAGAAAGTAAAGCAACCAATTTTTGTAACAAAACACATTTTGTTGAGAGTTGCAGGTTGTGGGATAAGTCCAGGGAAAAGCTTTGTAGCTCATGGATCTCTGGAAATTACCTGTCCCTTGTTGTTGTATGGGCTGTCAAGTCACCTCCAACTTAGGGTGACCCTGTGTATGAACAACTCCAAAATGTCTGATGGTAGGCTTTTCCTTGGAGCATTAAGAACTCAATCCAAATAGTTAGTTCCAGCTACAAAAACCCACTGAATGAGTTAGAGTGACATAAATGTTGGCTTATGAAGTTCAGACCACTTAATGGCTGTCCTTAGTCAGGATTTCCTGTTCCTTATTCAATTTAGATTTCCGGTTCCTTATTCAACTTGTCCCCAAGAGTTTTGTTCTAAGTTCTTCTCCTTTCTGAAATAAATCTTTTCACTTCACAGAATTCTCCACACCAAGAACAAATATTCTACATTTTTCTAACTACTTACTCTCTTCTCTCCCAGAACAAAACAAGCCATACCTCAGACTCTAACCCTTGATTTACTTCAGAGAGCATTAATAACCCCCTTTTCCCTCTCCAGTGATTTGTGAATGAGAATTTTCAGCTCAGAATAATGACACTGTGCTTCAACAAGACAGCAATCACTCATTCTGAAGGCAGAGAAATTTGCTTTTTTCATTATCTGACCTTCTCCAAAAAGAATTTCTCTCAGTCTACTGTGATGTTTGGATATGCATTTTAACAAAGAGAAGAGTTCTGTTTAAGTTGCCAGTTGGGAATAAGTGGGACATGATCAGAGAACATTGTTTTCTAGTGCATCTGTATGACTCTCTAGCAAGCGAAGGATGTTTGAAATGCTTGGAAGTTAAAATCTTTTTTCATAGTTTTTGCTTTCCATACCTCTTAGTCACACACTCCCCTTAAATCCTCTGCCAAATATTCTTCCTTCGGTCTCTGAAAACAAATGACTGCTCAAATGCACAGTGAAAATGTTCATAATTTAGGAAATTATCCCCATTTTGCCATTCACACTGTGAATGAGAAATCTGGAATTCAAATGCCTTGGGTTTGCTGGCAAGTGAGGAGAGGTCTCTTCTTTATTCTTTGATACATCTCAAATATGGCTGAAACCCTGTACGTTGTGTACTATCTTTTATTAGTAAGCCTTCAAATGCTATCAGAGGAAAATTTCCTCCTAGCATATACAGTGGTGCCTCACTTAGCGAGGTTAATCCGTTCCGGAAAAACCCTCGCTAAGTGATTTCATCGCTATCCGGAAATGAAAAGCCCATAGGAACGTATTGAAACGGGTTTAATACATTCCTATGGGCTTAAAACTTACCTTTAAGTGAAAAATCTCCATTGTGGTGGCCATTTTGGGTGCCTCATAAGCGAGGCAAAACAGCGGTCGCCATTTTGTTTTTGCGGTGGCCATTTTGGAATCGCCAATCAGCTGGGAAAAAATGGGGGCTTTGTGGCGATCGCGTCCCCGCGATCGTCGCAAAGCAATTTTTCCCCATAGGGGCCATTGCTAGGCGATCGCTCCAGCGATGGCACCAAACCCCTCGCTATGCGTATTTGTCGTTAAACAGTGCGCTCGCTATGCGGGGCACCACTGTACTGGGAATGGGAGTGGTCCCTCTGTGGTCCCTCTGTATATCCTTTCAGAATTAATAATTGTCTATAGAGATGGACACGAGGCGTCGGACACAACTAAACAACAACAACAACAATAGAGACGGGCATGAACCGCCAGTTCAGTGGTTTGTGCAGGTTTGTTTATCAGCCAAAAAGTGTTTGGTACTTCAAAACCCAGCCTCCTCTGGTGAGTGCCCAGTCAGAGGCAGCACCTGGAGAGACAGGGCAAGAAGGCCAGGCTGGTGCCTCCAAGTGGGTGCCTGCTAGAGGAGGCAGGACTTTGAAGCACCAAACACCTGTTCAGGCAATAAAGAAGCCAGCACAAACCGCCCAAGTCATCGTCAATTTTGACTTATGGTGACCCTTTACAGGGTTTTCCAGGTTGAGTACTCAGAAGTCGTTTACCATTTCCTTCATCTGGGGGCATCCTAGAAGTATCAGCTTGCCCAAGACCACACAGGCTGGCTCTACTTACAGGAGACACAGTGCGGAATCGAACTCCCGACCTCTAACTCTGCAGCCAGATACCTAACTCACTGAGCTATCTAGCCAGTTCTCATGTTCTAGAACTGCGGCTGCATTACCTATTTTCTGACTTTCCCAACTAAGCAAAATACGGAATGAGAGAGAACCACATGTTTGTCTGTTCATTTGTTTAATATTTAGAAAATTATTGCTGGCTAGGATGTTTCTTTGTGTAACTTTCATATTTCTAGGACTTTCTAGTCCCAGAATTCCCCCAGTATCCCCTAGACAAGATTCTGGGAATGGAAGAGAAAAAAACAGAAGGCAAAAGAGATATCTCTGTACTTCCATTTTCTGCCTCACCCCATGTGTTTCTGCCAGGAAGGAGAAGAAGACACTCCCTCAGTCTCATCGCTTCCTGGGAGTCCCCCCCAGTGCTTCATAGGAATGGCAATTCATTGAGAGGCTCCCTAATAGAAGCTCAGTGGTAGCAAAACGTCCCTAGACCTGGAGCAATGGGACAATTCCCAGGATAACCTTGGGGAAACCATTATATTTGTCTCAGCTCTCTTAGTGTTCCAGTCCATGAGAGCATCAACAGAAAGAGAGTTTGTAGGTATTTTAAATAATAACAGTTATAGTTACCATTATAGCCCCTGACCTCTAATATACTCCCAAGTAGTATATTACTATTATAGTTACATTTTACAGTAATTATTTACTTTCCCAGTTCTTGAATGTAACTAGAGTTGTGGTGTGTGTATTTTTTTGTGGTTGTTTTTGTTTAGTTTTTTTAAAAGAAAAGTAACATGTGAAGGCTGCAAGCTGCTGGCCTCTGCACAACTCTTATCTACCTCAATATCTCCTCAGTGTCCACAACAGAACATGAGGCAGTAGCACAAGCCACCCCTTGAATAAAGAGATATTCCTCCTCTGACATTTACTGAGGCCACAGTCATAATCATTTAAAAAAAACCCTCTAAACATGACAGCTGTCTATGGAAGGAAGGAATTCATCCCCCATGAAGTCATAACTGTAATGTAACATAGTTACATTAATTACAGGAAAAGGAATTAATTATGGGTAGCTACTTACCCCCATGTTCTGAATTGTACCATTTCAGCTAAATTTGCTTTTTAACAATCTAGCTGAGCTACATTTGTTAAATTGCACACATTTTCCTGCATAGGTATTATCCTACTGTTATTTCTTTTCACTCCTCCCTCCCTTACCTCATCCACTCTGTCTGCCTGAAATGTTGGTTCCACTCATATTGGATGTGACGACTGTGTAAGTAATTCTTGTGCTGAACTGAAATGTCCTTTATGGCTTGATAATTTGTCCTGGCTTTCTCAGTCTTCTGTTCTATATTCATGGAAATCAGAGATGGGGAAGAGAATGTTTGCTGAATTATACTAGAAGCTTCCCTGAATCAATACAGGAAATCCCAACCAAGAGACATGGTACAGTATAACAAAAAAATTTACTGACTCAAAATATTCCAAGTCCCCACCGTATCAAACACCCTTTCACCCCTGAATAGCTGAAGTATAGTACAGAAAAGCAAGCAAAGTGAATGTGTGACTTCTAAACAGCCAAGAATACGCAGGTGCCTTCAAATCAATTTCCAATTGTGTTACACAGTTTCATCTTGCAGGAAAAGGTATTCTGCAATCCATTCTTTTCTCACTGTAACTCCTGGAGATCCAAGTGTGTAATGATTTCTGCTTTTCATTTACATGATTTGAGAGTCTTAAAAAAAAAAAAAAAAAGACAGATCTGCCCCCTTCAGCTTATTGCTGTTTGGATGACTATACACTGCCCATTTTTCCCTATACACATCCCACCATCATTTTTTTTTACCAACTGCAGTTCTTATTTTCAGAAAGTGACAGGAAAAATAAAATAATTGAGCCGTGTCATTTGATTTATTCATTGATCACTTTCATGCCATGCAGTTTCCACAGCCTGTAAAAATATACCCAGGTGCACGGCGGTAGTATTAATATAATTTTGGTGAATATGAAGGGTCACTCTGGAACAAGGTGTGTGCCATTTCTGTAGTCTAGGTAGCGTTCAGGTAGTCAATGTGTAAATGATTGCAGGGCTGGCCGCAGCATAAATGGTATCACCAGCAGCTTATACTCTTAGCTGGAGGGAGGTACCCTGCCATTTCCCTAGTTTGGAGTAGAGCCCCTTCTCATTCCGCCCTAGGTAAGAAGCATTTTCAGTCCTATGTCCCTCGGTGAGATTACCCCCTTGGCAAGCTGTGTGGAATGGGCAAGACCACAAAACTGAGGAAAGAAAAAGGAGTTCAATTATTTTTGATTTAGAGCAAACATCAATCTTGAAACTAAAAAGGAAGCATACATTAAAACAACAAACATTGGATGTTAACTTTAGCTTAGCACTCTCTTCACCCTAAGGCAGTGACGGTGAACCTTTTTGGCCCGAGTGCCCAAACTGGGGGGGGGACCAGCAGGCAGCAGTAGCGGAAGTAGTGGTGATGGAAGCAGAAGTGGTGGCAGAAGGGGGAGGTGCCTGCAGACCCCACTCTGGATCCGCCTCCAGCACCAGATGCTCCAGATCCTGGCCCGCCGCCTTGTCCTGAAACCTTTAATGGCATTTACAAGATACAACAACACAAGCAAAATAGGAAAAGTAAAATTACACAAATTTCACAAATTAGGAGCGAGAAGCAGGGGACAATTTCAGAATTGCAGATAAGAAACCTGCAACAGCAGCGGTCAGGGCATTACATTCATCGCTCATGAAAATAGAAAAAACTGACTCAGAAGAATTGGAAAAATAAGAGAACCAAGGTTCAAGAAAAAAATTTCGGAGATGGGAATGAGCAGGGCTTTGGAACAGTATATGAACCAGGGTGTCAGGCGTCTATAAATGAAAAGAACAAAGTCTTTTTTCTCGAGGGATATTGAGAAATCGACCGGCATGGGTGGCCAAAGGAAAAATGTTAAAACGGGCTAACATAAAAGCTCTTCTTAGATGTGGATTTACTAGGGAGTGGAAATATTTGGGAGAGTGATCCTGAGATGGAAAAAATCCAACAGAAAGAGGGGAACATACAGGGTTAAGGTTATCGCATAGGTGATTGAATTCGGCGTGACAGAGCTTGTCCTTGATTATGGAATAAGCCCTAGTGAGATTCATATCTACTAAAGATTCCAGGGATATGTGAAGAGAAGAGAGTTTCTTTTCACTAAGCTGGAACCAAGAAAAGGAGTAGGAATCGCACAATAAATCATATATCAGGGATCCAGAATGTGAATTTAAAAAAAGATGGAGCCAAAATTTAAATGTAAGTAACCAGGCAGTTGTGGAAGGTAGGTGAATGCCCAATTCTAAAGAAGTAGTAGAAAGCCAAATTAAGTTAGGAACTCCTAATATTCTGCGAAAAAAAACATTGCTGCAACTTGATCAATATCCAAATTAGCCGAGTGTATCCATATAGGCACACCGTACAGCAAATGAGAAAGAATCTTAGACTGAAAAATCTGAATGGCTGCTGGGATATATTGGTTTCTGGAAGAATAATGAAATTTAGAAATAGCTTATAATTGGGGAGAAATTGAAGAAATGGCAGCTTTTTTATGAAATGTCCAACTGAGTTTATGATGAATATGAAGACCCAGATACTTATAAGAGTGTACTTGACGGTAGGAAGAAGATCCTATTGTCCAAGATGTAGGGGACCAAGAGCGGGAAAAAAAACAAAATTTGGGTTTTATTAGGGTTAATGGATAGATCATTAAGATCACAGAAATCCTGAAATTTAAGTAAAGTGCGACGAAGACCTGATTTAGTACGAGACATCAGCACTGTATCATCAGCATACAGGAGAATAGATAAGGGAACACCATTAAGGGCCAGAGCCGACTGATTGCAAGGGGAAAGAAAAGAGGCTAAAAATAAATTAAGTAACAAAGGGGCCAAAATGCAACCTTGGCGAACACCTTTGAAAATTGGAATTTTTTCGGTAAGAGTGTTGGAATCAGGTAAACGAACCTAACAGGAATTATGGGAATGCAATTGGCGGAGCAAAAATAGCAGACGTGGTTCAATACTCCAGTTGGAAAGTTTTTTCCATAGTAGATCTCTGTTGACGGAGTCAAATGCTCCTCGGAGGTCCACAAAGGCAACAAAAAGTTTGGTTTTGTTGTGGATTGCGTATTTTTCAGCAAGAAAAGTCAGCAAAAAGATATGATCCAGAGTGGACGCTCCGGCACGAAAGCCTATCTGTTCCTTTCCAGGAAGATCCTTGTCAGCAGCCCATGTAGAGAGTTTTGTCAAGAGATATTTAGAATATAATTTTCCAATATTGGATAATAAGCTTATTGGACGATAATTTGAGGGTTGAGAGGGATCATCTTTTTTATGAGTAGGTATAAGTATGGAAGATAACCAGGAGTTTGGAAAACAGCCAGAGTGATTTATCAAGGTAAAAAGAGTAGCTAAGGGCTCTGCCCACCAATGAGGGTTTATGGTCAAGATCTCATTAAAAATGAGATCGGGTCCAGGAGCTTTGCCTGGCTTAAGTGAGATAATTAGTTCGAGGATCTCTTCAGGGGTGACTGGGGACCACGCAGGAAGGTCTTGTGATATGTTTACTGAAGAAGAACATGAGGACGTGATGGACAAAATGTTAGTATAATAATCAATCCAGGTAACAGAGGAAATAGAATTGGATGGTTTAAGAGATGGAGAGTTAGGCCGAGATACCAGAGACCAAAAAGCCTTTTGATCATGTGATAGGATTGCTTGATGAAGTTGGGACCATTTTTGCTGGGCAAACCAATGTCTTTTCTCATCGAACAAGGCACGGCCTGCCCTACACAAATGAAAATACAATTTTAAAAGTGATGGAGTGGGTTGTTGACGAATTAGTTGGAATAGTGTCCTGATTTGTTTTTTTAGGGACCAACAATCTGAGTAAACCAAGAGCTATGGTTGTCCCTGGGTGTTTGAGAGGGACAGGAAGTGCACAGAAATTGAACCAATGAATCAATTATAGAATTATATGCAGAGATAGCTGTGAGGGAAGAAGAAGCTGAATTTAAATTACCTGTAAGAGACTTGGTTTCTACTTGATGCCTCCATCCGCCCTAGGTAAGAAGCATTTTCAGTCCTATGTCCCTCGGTGAGGCTACCCTCTTCCCAAGCTGTGTGGAATGGGCAAGACCACAAAACTGAGGAAAGAAAAAGGAGTTCAATTGTTTTTGATTTAGAGCAAACATCAATCTTGAAACTAAAAAGGAAGCATACATTAAAACAACAAACATTGGATGTTAACTTTAGCTTAGCACTCTCTTCACCCTAAGGCAGTGACGGTGAACCTTTTTGGCCCGAGTTCCCAAACTGGGGGGGGGGGACCAGCAGGCAGCAGTATCGGAAGTAGTGGTGATGGAAGCGGAAGTGGTGGCAGAAGGGGGAGGTGCCTGCAGACCCCACTCTGGATCCGTCTCCAGCACCAGATGCTCCAGATCCTGGCCCGCCGCCTGTCAGGGCGCTAGCACCATGGCTGCAGCTGCCTCCTCAGGTCCCGGCTCTTCCTTGGGATGGAGCAAAGAGCCCATAAGGAAGCCCCAACAAATCTCAAATATTAAATCCAGCATTTGTGATGTTAAATGCTTTAAAAGATGCCCTGTGATTACAAGTCAAGGAAAGGGAATAAAAAGTAGGCATGGGTCTTATGCGTTTGCATGTCAGAAAATACAAAAGAGGTTCTCTTTCAATTTTGTCTTCTTTCATCTGTTACATAAACAAAACCCCATAAACATAAATGGTTTGCATTAATCAAAGGGGATACAGAAATGTTTTGTGCTTTGTTCACATTGCCTGCGTTCATTTAACCTTTCTTTCACCCTCTGTCTATCAAATCGCCTAGGAAATCTTCGTCCAATTACATTGTGAGGGTTGCTGTCAGAAACCAATCAGAAAATCCAGGAGGGAGGGAACCAGAATGTAGTGACTGTAAGAGGGCCTGAATTAGTTGGAAACCAGTGATGAGTGTGCCTCCTTTGCTTTAGTCATTTCCTTTGGGTGTACAAGCTGCTGGTGCCCTCCATGTTGGATTATTGCCTGCCTGCCTGCCCGTTACTGTGCCTTTATCTGAGATTCAATCCTTTGGCATTTTTTTCTTGATTTTTTGGTAGCAATTTTCATTTCTTTTCATTAGTCTTGCTTCTGCTGCCAGGCAGCCTATCTGAGCAAATGTGCTTCCTGGGATTGTTTTTTGAATTATTTTTTCCCCTTGATTTCTTTAGGGATTTTCTCCCTCTTTGGACATTTCCTTTCTTAGATTATTTTTTCTGCCTGCCTGGTCTGCCTGCTACTTCCTGCTGGACTGAGAAGAGAAGAAAAGGCAACAAATCAAGTAACAGAGCAGAGGGAAATCTCCCCATATTGTAGCAATTTTTTGTGAGGTTTGACTGTATTTTTTGCCTTTATTTGCTGTTTGGATCAGAGTCTGCAAAAGTTCACGCTAAACAAGTTGTGGAAGACTAATGCATGTCCCTGCCATTTATTATGTATAAATTTGAATACAAACTAATCTGATCAACAATTCTCAGGCTACTGTATGGATTTAAACTGAGTTATTGCTCAATTTTGACCATTCCTAAATGTCTTCAATTTTAAATAATTTTTAAAAAGTGATCACAGAGATTTGCCTGATGGAGAACAGAGTGCAATCAATAGGCAGTGTTAAATAGTGAAACAAATCATACATGATTAACTCCCTACAAACCTACAATGGCTGAAATCCAATAGTTAATCACAACTAGAGTTAGGCCCATTTTATTTATTTATTTATTTATTAAATTTATACCCCGCCCCTCTAGACCATGTCTACATGGTCTGTGAGTCAGTTCTTCCATACATTCCATTGAGTCAATGGGCCTCCTCTAGTTGTAACGGACTACTGGATTTCACCCTATTTACGTATGTGGAAAGAGGCATTGGATTGTTTCTTCACAACAGGTGTCAATGCTCAGACTTTGGAATTCCCACCTGAGGAACACAGAGGAAGATCCAGTGAGCTACTGTGCAAGTAATGGCAGTGTTGTATAAATGCACTTCTTTGTTCTGCTGCTGATAGTGCAATCTTTACCGTATATTTTTGCACTCCAGAGTATGGAGCCAAGGACAAGGTACGAGAGTGCAAAGTGATTTTATTTGTTTTCCTGCTGCTGACAGTATTGATTATTTTTAAGGTTTATTGTAGGCCATCTGAGAGCACTCAGTGGTCAGAAGAGGCAAAGATAAAATTATGTCTAAAGCAAGCAAACAAACTCACTGGTAAATAGAAGTATTCTCAGAAAATGTGGAAGTATTCTGACTCCCTGTTGCTGAGCTGGCTGGATAGCGCAGCAGTTTAGATATCCGGCTGTGGAGCCAGACGTTGGAAGATTGATTTTCCACTGTGCCTCCTGTGAGTAGAGCTAGCCTGTGTGCCCTTGGGCAAACTGCACAGTCCAAGGGCATCCTAGAAGGGAATGGGAAACCACTTTTGTGCGTTCTCTTCATAGAAAACCCAGGAAAGGGTTGCCTTAAGTTAGAATTGACTTGACGGCACATGATGAAGATGATGTTCAGAAAAATATTTTGCGCAACCAATCCTTACCATATCCCTACTAAATCTTTTCATGAAAGCCTGCATTGATTGGCTTCTCCAGTCTAAAATAGTTTGCGTGTTAACCTTTGTCATTACAGGAGATTAATCCAAGTCACTAAGCAGCCACATGTCAAGAGTCCTAATATGTTATAGGTTTACAACATGCATGTATTAAAAGACTGGAAAGGGTTAACACCCAAAGAGAAGTAGTTTGTGAGGTCAGTGATGATACTACTGATGACTCAAAGGTATGAGCCAATCAAGCAGATGAGCGATTTATAAATATCCAGCAAGAGCCCCCTTTACTCTCTCTCTCCTGGATGCTTCCTATCCAGATGGTCATTAGGAAGGGCGGGTGCCAGGACAATGGGAGGGGAGAGACAAGATGTTCGGAGTGGAATCATGGCTGGAATGAGTCAGGTCTGCCAGGGATTATGCTTTGGGGGGGGGGGGCTGTGCCAGAAATGCCTATAAGTATTTATTTGTTCTTTTACCATTTTTGTAATTTCAAAACTGTGCCCAGTAACCTATCTGTGATTTTTCTTCCTTGCATCAACTTGTCGAATGTGTTACACTCTTTTTCCTTTCAGATGTAATAAAGTTTAGATTTGTTTTAGCAGTCATCCCAACCAGTTAATGCCTGCTGCTTGGGTCACATGGAAGGATCCCTTTAGAGGGGGAAAAGAAAGTCCTAGGCTTCTACTATTTTTGACTTTCCTATTTCCCAAATCTAGAAAAGGAAACAGCGCCTCAATAAAGCTCTCCCATCTGTGGAGAAATGGGAAGAAATTTAAGCCAGTCTTTAAAGTTCTTCACCCAATCAGTTCTTCCTACACTACTTTTGACTGGAAAGATCAGCTGTCACAATCTTGTATTTTCATTGCATGAACAAACTTCCAGCTTTCTTCATTTTATGTGTTATATTATTTCATTCGCCTTCATACTTCCTCATAAACACATGCACTGGATGGGAATCTGAACGTTGGTTTTAAAACCATTGCTTCTCATCCTATGCTTCGTGGAAAATACAACTCCATCATTTCCCTTTTCCTGCTTTTGAACTTCTGAAAAATTTGGAAAAGCTGCTCTTCATATTTCTTCTTGTAGCCCCAAGAGGAAACCTATACCACTTTATAAGTGATTCTCATTGAGTTCAGTGAGGCATACTAGCAGAGCAGGTTGACTATAGAATTGTACAGTTCATGTTGTTCTTTCTAGTTCATCATGTGCTGTCAAGTCAGGACTGACTCTTAGGGGCCCTAACAGGGCTTTCAAGGAGAGATGTTTAACAAATGCTTTTACCAGTTTCACTCTCCTAGTGAGCTTCCATGGCCCAGGGAGGACTTGAATCCTGGTCTCCAGAGTCCTAGTCGATTGCTCTGTCCAATACACCAAACGGGGTACCATCTTTCTAGAAAACTATAAGACTAACTTCTTGACTTTTAATATGTTCAGGGTTCTTTTCTGGATTATTTCAAATTTACCAACACATGTCACAAATTGTGTAGGTACCTGGCTACTGCAGACTGCATTATTCTAATTAATCTAATTGTTATTGTTTTTAATGAGAGCACTACTGATCAATCAGTTGACATTAGCTTCAACAACACCATCAGAAAATGAAGCAGCGGACTATACGTTCTGTCTCTCAGTTATGCCATATAAGCCTTAGTTTCCTCGTCCAGTGACTTTGCACTATCCCATTTTTCATGCTTCTCTTTTCTTGCAGAAGAAGCCGAATTTTTTCATCATTCTCTGATAGCTGAGAGCTAACTCAAGACCCTCTCTCTATTTCTTTAAATGAAGTCTATTGGATTGTATTTTCACTGTGGCTGAGGTAAGCTTGACTATGTAACCATGTGTCAGCTTTAGGGTTTGGGTTTTTATAATGGATCTGTTTGATGGGCATGGACTTTCAGTACTAAGGAGAAATATTTTCTTTAAAAAAACATTTCAGAAAGAGAATTGAAAGGCTGAGTCAAATCTCTGAAGTCAAGATCACTCTTCCAAGGCTTACGGTATTTTCAAGCACATCTCTTTGAAAGGGCTTTGTCTTCACTTTATCAAAAATAGCTTTTATAAAAAAAACTGTTTTGGAATATTTTGCTCTGTTATGACTAGTGATGGGCATGAACCTAAAAAAAAAAATTGTCGTTCATGATGGTTCATGGTTAGTCAGAAACAATAAACCATGACCAACTATGAACTAACCAGAAAACTGAACTGGTTCACAATTTGGCATTCGGTTTGTGCCCGGTGAGGAGGGCTTACATGTTCCTGCCACACCGTTGCTTTCATGCCATCATTGTCTCCTCCTCCCCAGGAGTGACCTTGCAAGGAAATCTGGGTGCTGCATCTGACCATGCACCCGCCTCCCAGCTGATTGCCCTGATCAGCTGGGAGGTGGTTGTGTGTGCTCAGAGACAGTAATCAGCTTCCCATGATGGAGCCCAGTCATCCCCTCAGAGCATACCATCTGAGCACCTGGGGAGGAGGTGGCAGTGGCAGCACAGCAGTGGTGTGGTGGCAGAAGCAGATAGGCCAGGAGATCAGGGCAGTGGGAACAGGGCAGGCAGCCCATCCCCATTTCCCAAAGCAAACAAAGCACCAAGAGGAAAAAAGTTCACAGTTTTGTTTTACTTTGGCAAAACGGGATCCCCAAACCAAGTCACTAACCGAACCAAAAATAAAAATATTAAAACCAATAGTAATAAACCTTTAAAAAAAAAACAAATGGCACCAACTAATCCAAGAGCGGATGGAGGAAAAGAGGAGGAGGAAGAAGAGGAAGGGAAAGAAAAAAACGGGGGGGGGGGAAGGTGGTCAGCTGGGGTTGGTGTGGAAAGCCTCCCTGAAAAGCAATGTCTTTATTTGCTTCCTAAATATCCACAAGGAGGGGGCTAGGCAGAGCATCTCCAGAAGCTGGTTCCATAAAGTTGGAGCCACCGCAAAGAAGGCCCTACCTCTTGTAGAGGATTTATGGGTCTCCCTCTGGGTGGCCACCCATAGGAGCCTCGACTGGGATGATCTTCTGGATTGGGAAGATGACATTAAGGAGAGATGCTCCAACAAGTAACATGGGCCCAAACCATGAAGGGCTTTGTATGTGAGTGTCAAAACCTTGAACCTGATCTGGGACGCCACAGGCAACCAGTGGAGGCAAGCCAGAACTGGAGTGATGTGGTCAAATTTACTTGCACCAACCACTAGTCTGGTTGCCACATTCTGGACCTGCTGAAGTCTCTGGATCAGGTTCAAGGGGAGCCCCATGTAGAGAGTGTTGCAATAGTCGATCTAGGAGATGGCCAGGGCCTACACCAAAGTCCTGAGGGAGTCATTCTCTAGGTAGGGGCGAAGTTGGGTGGTTCGCCTAAGCTGGTTAAAGGCTGATCTGGACACAGCTGCATTCTGGGACTCCCAAGGAAGAGCCGGGTCCAGAAGAATGCCCAAAGTATGAACTTCATCCCTAAACTGCAGAGGAATACTATCCAACCTAGGGGCCATCCCTACTAAACTGTCAGCGGTCCCTCCCCCAGGAGTAAAATCTCTGTTTCGTCCGGGTTCATTTTGAGCCTGTTAGCCCTGGTCCATTCCAGTACGGCAACCAGGCAACGCTCCAGTGTCTGGAAGGAACCCACTGCAGAGGTGGTAACAGAGAGATAGAGTTCTGTGTCATCAGCATTCTGATGACACCTTACTCCAAAACTCTTGATGACCTCCCCCAATGGCTTAACATGGATAATAAACAGTATTGGGGACAGTGCTAATCCCTGAGGAACCCCACACCGAAGGGTCCAAGGTGCCAACATCTCCTCCGCTAGCTGAACTCTCTGGACATGGTTCTTGAGGAAGGATCGGAGCCAGCTCAGTGCTAAGGCCTCAGTCCCAACCTCAGAGAGCCTGTCCAGGAGGATACCGTGGTCGATGGTATCAAAAGCTGCTGAGAGATCTAGGAGTACCAACAGGGTGCATCTGCCCCTGTCAGCCTCCCTTAAAAAGTCATCCCACAGTGTGATCAGTGTCATCTCAGTACCCCAGCATGGCCTGAATCCAGACTGGAATAGGTCGTGACAATTCTGCTCCTCTGAGTATGACTGCAGCTCATTTGCCACCATGTTATGCATTTTAGTCTTGGCTCTAGTATACAGCACTTCTTGTAATGACTCAAGTGAATTCTGTCTCATATTTCATAGGAAACAAGAGCTGCTGAGAAGCACCCCTCTGGCATATGGAGAACGTAACAACTGTACAACTTGATATGTACCTGTCATGATCCCCACGTGGGCCCTGCTTGTTTCACCAAACTAGGAGCTCACGCTACATACCCATCAGCTGCCACCAGTTGATTACATCAACATTTCCTGTTATTAATAATCAAGGTCCAGGCCATATGTCACTTTAAAAGAACCGAATAGAAATTGTTTATTTTTACAGATACTTCAAGCAATGTTGTTAACTCTTAACAGACATCCTCCTTCATCCACTCTCAACCACTACTTTCCCGCTGAAATTCCTAAACTCCCTACCTCCCTACCTCTATATCTCTCACTCCTGCCTAACTGAAACTCCCCCTCCTCCTGCTGAGTCTCTTATATCTGGTGATTCCTCCCCTCCAGCACTCCCATTGGTCTATTCAGATAGCATATGAATATTCATGACCTGGGCGGATGCCACAGTACCATTTTTACATTCCCATTCTCTGTGTGACTGGGAACCCTATACGAGTGGTGTTCTTGACTACATGGAGCACTGTAACAACAGCCATGATTTCTCTTCAGACCTTCCCTGTCAACAGAGAGAGGTCAGAGGTGAGGAACAGTGTGGGGGACCAAAGTGGAATGAAGATCTCACAGTGGCTATTTCTAAAGGATTGTGGAAACATTATGTGTGAGTACTTTGGTCCCTCATCCCAATCCCTGGATCTGGAAGGGATCAGAAAACAAAGCCTGGCTCCAAGATGATATACTTGTGATGGTGGGGAGGCATTTCTTTGGTTGGAAACATGATAAAATCTTAGCCATGAGTGTTCCTCTCTTGAGATTATCAGTCCATCAGATTGTTGCAGACGGTAGATTTTGACCCAATCTCATTTCATCCCCCAGCTACAAAAGATTAAAGAAAAATGAGGAAAACAAGAAACCTTATCTCTGGGACCAGAATCCAGTTGGAATCATGGAGGGTAAACCCACATTCATACAAATGCTATGTGTGAACTTACCACGTGTCCACTGTGAGATGAGCTATGCCTGGGTGGCATTAGCAGTCACGCGTTCAGGCATGTATCCAGGTACATAATAGGCTGCTGGCAAAAGGTGAAAACCGCTCATCAAATTGCTCTCACTTGAACAGTATTTCACAATACGATTTTGGTTTTGGTTTTTCAGACAGTTTGCCTGCGATTAGGAAAAAAGAAACCTGGCAGCCTCAGTCGCACCTCTGTTAAAGACAACAAACATATATGGGCCATGCGCATTATAAAAAGGCAGAAGGGCAGGTGCAAGATGGCACAGCTGTTTCCCTGAAACCCTTGAGGAATCCTTGTAAATGGACATTGCCAGTTTTCACTTGCTCCAGCAAATCCAAGAGTTAACAGATGCTGCTGCTGCAGTCCCTCTGCCAGCATCACAAGCATGTGGCTTGTTGGGGAAGGATGTTAGGTACAGATGGTTAAAGAATAGGATTATGATAAATTTCAATATGAACAAACGTGATACAAACCTCCTAGAGTAATGAGTGGATTAGAATTTAGTTGTCAACCAGCAGCGTTTGGAAAGGTGTTTTTTTTTAAATACCTTTCAGTTCACAGAATCTCCTAGTTAACATGATACTGGTTATCCTGATTTTGGGACCTGTTGTCCAAAAAAGTAAAATTCCATGTTCTGTCCAGTGGCTCTTGTATTCTCTAAATTAGGCATCTGGTTGCCAATCCAGAGGTTGGTAATTCAGTTCCCCAGTGTGTGTCCGGGGAAAAGAGCCAGTCTGTGTAACCTTGGGCAAACTGCACAAGCCCAGGTTGTCCCCAGAAGAAGGGAATGGTAAACCACTCTGAGTACTCTCTACCTAGAAAAATTTGGAAAGGGTCATCACAAATCAGTGTCAACCTGACAGCACATAAATTGCTATTACTAAATATGCCCACATAGTTTTCAGGTCCAACAGGAAATAAAGTGCATAAAGTAAGAGAATATAGAATTTTTGCAAGATTATGCATTTAATAAGATTTTTATGAGAAAAAAATTATTTTCAAAATATATACATTTCTATGCATTTTTAAATAACATGGATATTAAGGTACAGAAGGGATCTCTCTTTTGTAAGTCGTCTCTCTTGTGTAAGGCTTGTATTCCATATATAATATCTTTGAAATGTATATGCACATTTGAGGTAATATTTAGAAATCCAGCACACAGCAAGAGCTATAAGTCTTAAAAGTATGCTTTTCTTCACATGACTTAAAAGGATTAATAGATTTCTGCAATGAAAGAGGGTCTATGAAAGTCCTGTCGGGTTGCTGGAAGCTCAGATCTTATACTCAGCAAGAGAAATGAGGGGATAACTGGTGGTCCCTGAAAGATTATGGTGAAGGACTCTTGATGAACCAGGAAGTCTAAGGGCACCTGACTAGTCAAGGAACCATGTCTGCCCCTGTCCTATACCTCAAGATGGAACTTGGTAAATATGGAAGCATAGTGAATATAGCAAAAGCTCCTGTCAAGTCCTGCAAACCTCAGAGCCAAGTGGATGACAGAAGATGTCATTACTCCTGCTAATAAAAAAAGTCATGATTTTGTGCCTGTAAGCCCTGGCTTCACTACATTACTCATTTACAACATTCATTTCCTTCACTTGCTCTGCATTATTTCATCCCTACCTGGGCGAAACTGCCTTCTTTTAAGTTATTCTACAGAAGACTGTCAATTGTCTACAGATGACCAGGCAGCCCCAATTCCATTTACACTAAGGATATGCAAAAAAAATATAGAACCATGGAATAATGGAGTTGGAAGGGACCTAAAAGGTCACTGAGTCCAACCCCTGCTGAATGCTGGAATCCTAATCAAAGCAGATCTGACAGATGGTTGTCCAATTTTCTCTTGAATGCCTCCAGTGTAGACAATGGGCATCTTCCCCATAAAAAAATAGCAACTACATGCTGTCAAATCAATTCTGGCTTTAAGAGATCCTTTTTCAGGGTTTTCAGATACGGAATACACAGAAGAGTTTATCTTTTTCCTTCTTCTGGGAGACTATAGGATTGTACAGCTTATCCAAGACCACACAGGCTGGCCCCTCTGGGATGCGCGGTGGAGAATCAGAATCTCAACCTCTGGTTCCACAGCCAGATACCAAACTCACTGAACTACAAAGTGCAGGTCTGCCTTTTTGGGAGATTTTAGTGCTCCAAGACCCTTGTTTTCTCTGTGAGAAAGCAACATTTTGCCAACATGAAGCCTCTTAAAGAAAGACTTGTTAGAAGGAATGATTATACGCAACAGAGATCAAAACCCTCAGCAATGACTTCTGGCTTGACACTGCGATGGGACAGCAGCAAGAGGACAGAGCTCTGTCCCCTGGGCTGATTTCTGAGCTGTTTGGGACCCCCCCCCCCCATGGGGTTAAAACCACCCTGAAGAGGTAGTGAATTGGGGGAGAAGCCTGTTGATCATAGGGGTGACGGTGGTTATCCTCATTTTGATCCAGGAAACTCCCCAATCAACCAGCGGGTAGAAACAAGCACTGGAAAGCTCATTTGTGAGTCATCAGCAGCTGGCAATAGATAAGCGATAAATCAGCTAATTAACATTGATGCTATCATTGGGTGAGATATATTACTACAACTATATTGCTTTATGACAATCCCTGAACGAGACAATCCCTATATACAGAAAGCAGCATCTCCTATCCTCCTTACTTATTGAGCAGCGGTGAATCTGGAGAGAAGGAAGTCAATGCAAAGAGAATACTGTAATTTTGAAAAGATTAATGGGACGCCAATTAGACATTTAAAGATACTTTAAATATGCTTTAATGAAGGAAGCCTGGTATTAACTTGGTGTTATAAACTTAAGAAACTTTTCTCTTAAACCATTATTCGCTAAACAGCTCATAGAGTTAAACTTGCTATGTTATGGCTAACTGAGTGGCTTTGGTGGAAAGCACAGAATCTTGGACACTCTATTGCTGTTTAAAGTTTGGAACTTGTTTTGATTTTTTTTAATGACTGGCTGAAACATAGACATTTTAACCCTGGAAACTCCAACTATGGCAAGGTGGGCTTTTTAACTGTACTTTCGGATTGAGTATATTTGGCCAACGTGGATTTTTTTTTTGAACTGCTTCTGGGGGCTTGGAGTCTTTGTTTGGCTGGCGTAGATCTGCGGGAATCAGGTCACCAGGCCACGGATACAACCATTGAATTGGACTGTGACATTTGGAGGTTCTGAACCTTGGTTCAGACCTATCTGGCCAAAGTGGATCCTTTGAACTGCTACTGGGGGCTTGGAGTGTTTGTGTTTGTTTAGCTGGCAAAGACCTGTGGGAATTAGGCCATCAGGCCACAGATACAACCATCAAATTGGACTGTGGCATTTGGGTTTTTTTAATTTTGGCTCAGGTTTATTCCGCCAAAGTGGACTTTTTTGAACTGCCTCTGGGGACTTGGAGTGTCTGTTTTGGCTGGTGTCAACCTGCGGGACCTAGGCCATCAGGCCACAGATATAACCATTGAATTGGCAGTTTTGAATCTTGGCTTAGGTTTATTTGACCAAGTGGATTTTTTGAACTGCTTCTGGGATCTTGGAGTATCTGTTTGGCTGGCATGACACAATCCGCGACTGAACTAGACTAATTTTGGTTTGAATAATACTCATTGAACCAGATAGAATTTTTTGTTATTTCTCTCTACTTTTCGTTCTTCTTCTTTTCATCTTTTTGAACTAAGATAAATAAATTTATATTATATAAATGAAAAAAGGTTTGGGGGCATGATGGTAATGTCTATATGAATGCAACAAGAATAATTACTAAACAGGGAGAAAGTTGGTTGGGTATAAAAAAAATTAAGTATTAACCAAGTAATAACCCAGGATGAGCTTACCAAATATCTCCAAAACTTTTAAAAAAACCTTCTCTCCACCTCCGTCAGGGCCCCCTAGCTCTACATAACAAAGAAATATCGATACAACGTTACAGCAAGATAAATTTCAAAAAGATTTACAGACAACTCTTCAGACAATACAGGAAACAATGTTATTCAATAAACAAGAGAGGAAAACAATACAAGAGGAGATTAGAAGAAACCATGAAAAAATGGAAGGGAAATTTGATAGTATGAATGAACAGATTTGTAAGATGAATGCACAACTGCAAGACACCCAACAAAAGACCATAAAGAACAAACAAAGAATCGTCAAACTAGAAGATAACACAGACCAATTACAGAAGAAACTAGATGAACTTAGAGAGGAAAACCAGAAATTGTGTCAAACAAAAACTTAGAAGATTCAATTGCAATTATCAAAATGGAGAGAGCCTCAAATACTTTGAGATTTCAAAACATACCTGAAGATAAGGAGGAAGATATATCAGATTCAATAACTATCTTGGCAGATCTATTAGGGATTGAAAAAGAAGAAATGCAAATGGAAATTGACCAAATATACAGAGTTTTTTGTAAGATTTGTGAAAAGGAGAACAAGAGATGAGGAACTCAGAAGAACTAGAGAAGAGCAATTAGAATACAGACAAAAAGAGATTACAGTTCCCAAACAGATATCAGGGATAATAAGAGAGGTGAGGAAACAATATCAATTATTGACTATGAAACTAAATGAAAAAGGGATAAATTTCAGATGGTTGGTACCAGAAGGGATTTTGATCAACTAGAATTCAAGATTGGATTCTATCCACAAAGCAAGAGAGTTTTATGGCAGACATGCAAATGTATGGGAAGAGGAATCGCAAAGATCAAAACAAAACGGGGGGGGGGGGGGAAGCAGAGAACAAGATATAGAAATTCTAGAAGGAGTAACTTCATCAAGCAAAGGAGAAGAAGAGAAAGAAGATGCACTACAAGAACTGACTAAAGAACAGAGAGTAAAGAGAAGCACTGGGACAATGTATTACAGTTCATTGTCACACTGCTATGTTTCTGAAAAACTTTTCTATAGAATTAACAGAGAGAGAGAGAGAAAGAGAGAGAGAGAGAGAGAGAGAGCAATGCTTTGACAAAGCATCTTGCCCCTTTCCCTATCAAGGGAAAAGAATGAGCTTGAGCATGCATACACATGTGTTTATACACAGGAGCACACTCACGGAAGCAGCACCAGCACTCACCTTTCTTAATAAAGCGTCTTTCCCCTGTCACTTCTTTTTTTAAAAAAAACCCGCTTCCCCCAAGGGGCAGTTCTGTTTGTTTGTTTGTTTGTTTGTTTGTTTGTTTGTTTGTTTGTTTGTTTGTTTGTGTAGCTTCAGGAACTCTCCCACTAGCAAGATAAGATAGGGAAATGACTTATGGGGAGGAAGGAAAGCCTTCTTAAGGCAGTTCCTTTGAATGGTGCCACCTACAGGCACTTCCACTGAAGTGCGAGTAGAAGGGGTTTTTTTCCTCCTCTCTTTCTCTGACCACTTATATTAGAGAGAACTGAATGCCCTGTGCAACTTCACAGTGACATAGTGCAAGTTAATTCACATTTCCCTCCCTCTGCAGTCACACCCTCAGTGTGACATTCTACCCACACTACTACCCACATTACTGGCTCTTATTTCATTGTTATTTAATTTTTATTTTCAGTACCATAGCAAGAATTATGGTGAGGCTTTAGGGAGTATAGCAAAGACAGGATATAAGAATTGCTCCTGTGACCAGCATGCCAAACACTGACCTCACACTAAGGGGGTTAATTTCCCTTTAGGGATGTGACTAGCAGGCCTGGACCTACTGTAAAGCAAGGTGAGACAGCAGCTACAAGGAATCAATTTAGAATATCATGAGTGGACAGCAAATTATTAGCTATTTCATTTGTTTTATTGTATTTTTAATTGCTATTGATGAGGAGAGGGACCCATGGGAGTTTTAGCCTCATACTCTCCAATAACTAGGTTTGCATATTCAAATAACTCAGCTGACTTCAATGAGGGGCACCCTCTGCTGCTTGGCCTCCTGCAGCAAAACATCTAGAGCTGGCCCTATCGGATATACAGTGGTGCCCCGCATAGCGAGGTTAATCCGTTCCGGATTAACCTTCGCTATGCGAAAACATCGCTGTACGGGGCAGGAAAAGCCTATTGGAACGCATTAAACTTAGTTTAATGCGTTCCAATAGGCGCCAAAACTTACCCCTCCAGTGATGTTTTCGCTGGTCCGGCGGCCATTTTGGAGCCGCCGAACAGCTGTTCGGTGGCTCCAAAATGGCCGCCGGACGCCCCAATCGTCGCAAAGCGAGTGCGGCGATTGGGGCAGCTCCATATAGCGATCCCCAAAAAGGGATCGCTATACGGATTCTTCATTATACGGTGCGCTCGTTAAGCGAGGCACCACTGTATTAACTAAAACAGATGCCCATATTTTGTGTTATGATGTCTTCATATCCAGGGTACATGGTTTCTTATTAATTGAAATAATCAAAGAAGGAATGGTTCATACGGAAAGAAAGGCTTTCCGAGTAGAGACTCGGGTCAGCGGGGGAGGCAAGGATGTGAGAGGTAGAATCAGCTATGAAAAAGTTAGAATTAAGAGCTTGAGGAGGGGGGGTTTAGCTGCCTGGGAACCACATTTGAGGCAAAAATTGACTCTGCAGAACATTCAGCTCAGCATTCCTTCCTAATCCCTTCAAAATGGCTTCAATTTTGCTGCTCTTATAGATATGACATATTGTCTGTGTTTATTATATACTCCCTCCCACCCCCTTCATCTGTGAGCTGCTCTTCAGTCAGGCTAATGCCAGTGACAAATCTGAAAAAGGAAAACAGCAACACTGTAATGCGAAATCATGAACACTCCAGGTGAATGCACAATGCATTGTGTTTAAACTAATCTTAAATAGGAAACTGATACCCAGGGCGCCTTAGGAAAGGCAGTATAGTGGTTTTGCTCTCCTAATGCGAAAGCATTCCAAAGCCCTAGAATATATGACATCTTTGTTCTTTCAAGTAGGCATCACTATTCATTGTAATTACCCTCCTCATAATGAACTACTCACTTAATCCTTAAATTAAAAAAAAAAGGATTGCTGGTATTCCTCGTCTAAGAAGCAGTAGTGCTTTTGTGAGGTGAAGGAGTGAAATTTAGGCTGTATATCAAGAAACTGAATGTTTTATTGTTCTGTCATGCTTAGGATAAACCTTTTTTTTTTTTGCTTAAGCTGTTTCAGCATGTCACGTTATCTTGAAGTATTTCAAAACAGAATGACATAAAATGCTCAGATTTTTGCTAGAGTAAGAAAGCCTTCAACAAACGTCTGTCTCAATGGCCGTGTATGCAGTCACTGCTTTTCTGTTCTGGATTTATATCAGCACCAATCAAGAGCAGCAAAAGCTCAGACATTTTGCAAATTCACGAGTATGGACTAGGAATAAGTCAGTCCCCAGCACCCACTGGTATGTCACACAGGCTGTATTTATTACGTGTCCTCCTGTCCTACAGGGGGCATGTCCACTGCAGAAGTCCAATATGACATTGTCAAAAGAGGGTGACGTCAGCACTGTTGTACTTAATGTGTGCAGGAGTGCACTGCCCTCCTAGGAGGAAACAGATTTCTTTATAACAGACACATTCTGTTTCTTGTTACCGTGGCTTGCCTTACTGGAGGCCAGGGTTTGTGTGGAAGGTTTAAGAAAGATGTTTTTTTGAACCAGACTGCAGACCAGTCTTATGGGCTGCTTGAATCACTTGGTCTGTGAAAGGCAGGAATGGGGACTCAAGTCATGTCACTCACTGCTGAGTTGGACTTATGTCCCACCAGCAATGTGACTCAGACTTGGGTTGTTATTGTTGTTGTTGTTTTCAATGATTCAGCATCGACTCACAACTTGGACCCGTTTTTCTGAGTCACATTTTGAGCTCCCATTCTTTTAATGAAGGACATTGTAAACATGGAAGAAGTTTTGCGATTCTCACCAGAAGACGCAAGTGGGCAAACGGTGGCAGTGGAGGTAACAATGGGGGAGGGAGGGTTTTTGACAGGGGGTAAAAGGGTGAGGGGAGGGGAGGCATGCAGGGCAGATAAGACTAGAATAGGGTGGTTCACAAGCCTCAGAACTCCACACACACCCCACAAAACACATATGTCCCTTTTTTTTCCTGAGGAAAAAAGCTTGGTTTTAGTAGGGACTTGAACTTAGGACTCAGGACTTGGTACCAAAGAGATAGACTTGGACTTGGACCAAAAGACTTGTCAACATCCCTTGTGAAAGGAGATTTTGCTACATTCCTTCCACTTACAGTGGTTCCTCACTTAACGACGTTAATTCGTTCCAACGAAATTGCTGTAGAACGAAAACGTTGTCAAACAAAATAAGAAAACCAATTGAAATGCATTGAAAACCATTCAGTGCATTCCAGTGGGCTGAATACCTGCTCGTCCAGTGAAGATCCTCCATACGGCGGCCATTTTCGATGCCTGTAAAGCGAAGAATCCGTCCTAGAAAACAGCGGGGGCCATTTTCTTCAGCCAGTGGCCATTTTGAAACCCGACGATCAGCTGTTTACT